>NW_026535820.1:16447500-16492500 GCF_028551555.1 Melozone crissalis
GGGGGATGCTGGGGACACCCCGACCCCAAACGGCCGGCGCGACCCGAACTCGCCGCGCTGCAAAAGTTGCCGCCGGGCGCCGCGGTGACAGCCCGCTGCGGCAGCCCCGCGGCCCGGCCCGCCTCCCTCCGTCCCTCCGTCCCTCCGTCCGTCCGTCCATCCCTCGCTCCCTCCCTCCGCGGGTGCGGGCGGCGGCACCGCAGCCGCCCGCCCCGCCAGCAGCGCTGCTTTTTAAAATAAACGATACACAAGTTGCGGGCTTCCTCCCCACAGCCCCCTCCTTTCCCGCCCCGCTCGGCTCCCGGCCCCGCTCCGCTCCGGTCCCGGCGGGCGGGCGGGCGAGGGAAGTTTCGGGGCGGCGGGCGGGGGTGGGGCGGCCGAAGTTGCCGGCGCGGGGCCGGAGTTGGGGCTGTGCAGGAATGTGGCGCCGGCTGTCACGTGAAGCGGCCCCTCGCCGCCCGGGGGGACATGTGTGAGGGGCGGCGGCGGGGGGGGTTAAATAAATAAGCCCGCGCCTAAACACATAGTTACGGGGCGCGGGAGGGGGTGCGGGGGTGGTGCCGGGGGGAGCGCGCCCCGCTAGCCCCGAGTCGCAGGGACTCGTCCCGGACCCCCGGAGGAGGCGGGGGGAAGCCCGGGACCCGGAGGAGGACAAAGGGCGGCTTGTGCGGCCCTGGAGGAGCCGGCCGCGTCCCGGCCCGGGCGCCCCCTCCTCCCCCGGCGGGCCCCTCGCCGCCGCCCCTCCGCGGAGCGTCCCCCGCCCGCCCGCCCGCGCATCCCGCGGCCCCGAGCAGCGGGCAGCCCTCGGCCGCCCCCCCGCTCCCCTTTGGAGCCGCCGGCCACCCCCCGAGGAGCCGGGAGCCGCCGGGCGGGCAGGGGCTTCTCCCCGGCGGCGAGCGGGGACGGCGGCTGAGGGTGGCTGTCACCTCAAATAAACATCTCTGGATGGGCGCGCTCCTCCCGGGCCGGTCTGTACAGTGCAGTGAAGTTGAATAAAGCCTGGGTGGCGTCAGGTCAGAACATCTATAAGTTGTCTACTTTTGGGGGGCAGGGGTGTGAAGGGCGGAAAGGGGGCGAGGGGATAAGGCCATCGGAGCTGAGAGCGGCCGGCGGTGCAGGGGCGCAGAGCCCGGCTAGCCCCGGCCGCGGAGGTGACCCGAGTCGAGCCGAGCCGAGGCGGGCGGCAGGCCTCGCTTCCTTCCCGGCTGGGCTGGCGAACACCAGGAGTTAAAGTGCCTGGAAACCAGTGCAGTTTCATAGTTAGAAAGCAGGAGCGGGGTCTGCTTTAATGGACTTGCACAGGAGGACCTGGCAAAAAACTGCGCTCCCTTCCCTTGAAACAACTCTTTCCAGGAGTTCCCCTTTCAAAGTCTTCTTGTTGACTTCAGTGAGCTTTAGAGCAGGCTTCAATTCTTTTTTCTTTTATTTTCTTTTCCTTTTTTTTTTTTATTAAACTCTCCAGATACTTTAGAAGGGAATAAAGGGTGCCTTGAATTTGCTGCTTTACCTGCTGCTGCCGTCTGTATCTAGTTTACCGAAGTTTGTGCAGCTCAGTGGTGCTTTTGTTTGGCATCTTATGAAGAACAAATGAGCCGCTCTTCCCTTTACCTTTTAAAAATGATACCACAATGAAAGTTCTGTTGCTCGGGCACACGCTTATATTCCGAGCTTCCCAGGGAGGATTTATTTATGTGCGCATAAGAGTTTTAGAGCCAGTGGGAGAACGACCAATTAGCCATATTTGCAAAAAGATGCAGGAAAAGTTTAACTGAGGGGTAGTCTTAGACCTCCAAGTATTTAAATGCAAGGGAATAAAGGTTCAGAATTAATTGGCAAATAGAGGAAATTGTTCTCCTGTTAGACATTGGGCATGTTTCACTCGTGGTGATTTGTTACATGTGTTACAGAGAGAAGTTTCGTTTCAAATATCTTCCTGTAAACATCACACTTAATTTAAAACAAAAGATACAGCTTCCATTTTATGTGGAGGTATGGGCTTTGCCTTGCTTAGGCACCAGTTGCCTGAGAATACCTAAAATGAGAAAACAGCAACATTGTATGTTTCAGATGGAGTAGCTTGGATTTGCTGACAATAAACTACTGACTTGATATAACCACCTAATGCTCAGGATGGAGATGATAGAGATTTCTTTGCAGAGTCTTATTTACTATTTTTCATCTAAAACCAGGCAGTAAATCAATCATCATCTGTAATTATTGTTGCAGTAATTACCTTTGGGGAGTAGGTTATCATTCTTGGTGGCCTTTGTTCAAATATCTCTTTCATTTTCCCTGTTTTATTTTTCTTGAATCATGTCAGTTTCTGAGTGGATTAATAGCATTCTGAAAGCAGTCTGATTGTGAGATTTCTGAAAGGGCTAATAATGCGATTCATCTGAGGAGCTGAAAGATGCTTGCATAGACTAGCATTTAAATTCGTGGATCAGAGTTTGCCCATCAATTATTACATCTTCATTTTTAGTGAACAAACAAAAGCTGCAAGTAATGTTGCAAGGAGAATTTCAACTGTACCTCCAATGCAGCGCTTATTTAAATTCCTGATTTCTTAAGTATTACAGATTTAGTCAGTACAAAATGTAGTTGTACAGATAAAAATAAACAGTATTTTAAATAGCTTATTTGAAAAACTATGCTATGAATGTATGTAAATGAGTTATTTAAACTCATGAGCGCTGTTTTACATCTAAATAAAATATGGAGTTACACATTACATTTCCAATTTGTCATGTACTTAGCAACCCTTTCTGGGGGGAAGATATAAGAGATATTTTTGATATGTCTGTCACTTTTGATAACTTAATTTGAAACTTATATCTTAGGGGAATACTGATACAAGGCAGGTAAATACATTAAAACAAAATGACAATTGAGTTTTTCATATTGAATGCATGAAACTAATGTTCATCTGAAATGGTGGGTGTTAAGAACTAGCTAATGACTAAATTTCTTATATTTCTTGAAAATACACTTTTTTAAATTACCCAGATTTCTGTTTACATTCCTTTTATAGTTATTTCTCTCTATCCTTCCTTTATGTTTTTTTTTCCTTTTCCCTGTTTTGGTTTCTTGCCAACTTTGGTCTGACTGTCCCCCAGCACTTGGTGAAGATTGCAGCTCAACCTTGGACCTAGGAAAGAAAATAGGCATGGCTAGCGTTAGATAAGCCCCTTATAATTTAAGAATAATAAAATCTTCTTTTTGAGGAAAAATAAGATTTAATTCTTTTCTGTGACAAACCCTGTCTCTTACAAATACACTGCAGGTTTGTGGCAAAAAAAAAAAAAAGTCTCAAAAGGAGAGTAAATGACAACTTTCTGAAAAACTGCAATTTGAATATCTTATTTTACTTTAGGAAGGAGGAATTAAAGTTCAACTGTCAGGTACTTTAAGGCAGGGGAAGAATCAGTTGCAACAAACTCATCAGTCCTGACCTATATTTCATTCTACTGATTAATTTATCCCATTTCCTTGGCTGGTTTCTGAAAAAAAAAAAAATCTATTAAGTATCATTGACCTGATCAAAATCACCTAATGTGTTTGGTGAGGAGAGAGAGGATAGCTGGAGAAAAGCAGGTGGGGAAAGACAAGTCGGAGATACGATACTCGTGTACCAGCCCCAAAAGGGGCACTGTGCAAAGGAAGGGTATCAAAGCAGGGCAATTGTTATGTCTCCTTCAACTCCTGACACCCAGGGGCAGAGCCATTCCCTCAGTAAAGCCGTGGTAGGGACCCCTGTGAGGAGAAAGCAAGGGAGGGGGGCAGAGCAGCTTCTTGTATGTTGTTTAACTTGGCCATTATGAGTTGTAAACCTTTTTTTGTGACTTGGCATGCTTTGGAGATATCACACTTGGGTTACTGACTGCCTCCCCCCCCTCCTTCCTTTCTGGTTTATGGGGTTTTACTTTTAGGAGGGCTTGAGGTTTTTTTCTTTGCTCTTACTACCGGCTTTTGATGAGAAAGTTTGTTTAGGAAAAATGTTAGAAAAATACAATCACGTGCAAAGAAAACTAGGTATTCTTTATACAAAACTGAATGCAAATTTAGTTCTACTACATGTTCAGCACAGGTTTCTCTAAGCTAAAGCCAAGTAATATTTATTACTACGTTCAAAGCCACCCATGAAAAATCACTGAAATGGTAGTTGTTAGATAAGCTATCACAAGGAAACTAGTACAGCTTCTCATGTTCAGTAGAAGTGCTGATCTCTGATTTCTTTTTGTGGAAAAAAACCCAAACAATCTGTGGTTTTACTTCAAAGTAAATTTTTACTCAATTCAATTTTGTGTCCTATATGCAGAAATAAAATTACTAAATGTAAGTTCCTAGAAAGAGGAACGGGATGCATTTCTCAGTTGTATTTTACATACCCATGCCCTGCTTAAAGAAGGCTTGATATATATTGCCAAGCCCAGAGCTGAAGTTGTTCCCTGTTTTTGAGGAAACCTAGGTAATCTTTCTATCTTGAATGGATTTACAACTGCAGCTCAGTTCATGCAGAGTGTCGGTGGACTAAGCAAATGTATCGGTGCTTTAATGGGACCTGCTTCCTCAGCAGAGATTCCAAGTGAAAGGATGTTTCTCATGCAGAGGTGCAGGTTATGGGGTATCAAGGAAGATGGAATAGTAATGGATTAAAAGAAAACTGTTACTAACCAGCAGCAATAGTTCACAGAGAATTTGACATTCAGATTTCCTTCCAACAGTAGCCTTTACATTTCTCTGTATCTGTCAACTGTTTGAATGTCTGTTTGCAGGCCCAGCCCTCCCTGGCTTCCAAATTGCATGGACTAGACTCAAAAGTCACGGGATTGTGTGCTGATTAGACTATAATCAATCCAGCATAAACTAAACCAGCAATTAGTATTGGCATTATTTCTGTGAACTTGACTTAAAGTTTCAGTATTATTGGCCCAAAGAACTTTTTTCTGAACGGGCTGTTTTTAGGAACTGTGTTATTTTGGCATCATCATTTCATAGGGAGGGAACAAAAAATTCATGAGATTCCATTTGGCCTGAAAAGCAAAAACATCTGTTTGATGCATGAGTAAATTGCTGGCTTCTATTTGGCTGTCCAAAAAAGGGCAAAAATTAAGATACCAAACATAAAAGAGTACATTAAAAAAAAAAAAAAAAAGAAAGAAATTACAAAGAGGATTTAAGATTAGCATCTTTTATAATGCAGGCTATTTATAGTGTTCTGTTTTGGACTTGCCAAAACATGCCTTTATGTATTAAAAAAATCCCTCACAACAAAAACATCCCTAACCTTTAGTAATATTCATTGACTTTGGCAATGCATATTGATAGTCTTGACTAGCTGCAGGATTACAGTAATGCTGCCCAGTCATTTCTGGGACCAGCATGAGTTACATTGACCATCATTGTCTGCTGCTTGGGGTTAGGCACCATTAGAAGTGAGCATCTAAACAGCTTCTGGCCGTACTGCTGGTTTCCACAAAGGTGAAATCTTGTGACAAAGATAATATGAAGAGGTTTAGTAAGGCTGCTGATGTGTTTGGATTGGTTTGATTTTGTTTTCCTGAGTTGCTGTTAACTTGTGCAACAAGGGAAGCTGTCAGTATGGAGTCACTTATCTAACACGTGTAGGATAACATTATCCACCATGATCTAAGAGCTCTTGAAAGGCTTTATGTTGCTCTATAATTCATTCTGTCTAATTTACAGCTGGTTAATTGTTCTCAATTCTTTGTTCTGAAACATGATTCAATATTTTCAAACTTACACATTTTGGAAAAAAATCTTCCTTTTGAATAACTGCGCATGAGGAAAAGATCCAGAAAAACCATTAACATTTTATGTAGACCATATGGATTCACTATTTTTTTCTGTGTAAAAGAATTAAAATACAATATTTGGAGGGTTTTTATAGATTGATTAAAATATGGTATAAGTTCTGCTAACCTAAGACAACCTCCTAGAATCTTTCCTAGCCATATTTTACAGTTTCCATTGGTTTCTGCAGGGCTACCTGAGCTCAGAATCAGTCCCAGTTGGGGGTTGGGAAAATGCATTATTTCACTGAAATCAGAACTGTAGCATATATATGTACATATATATAAATATTTCCCTAAAGGGACAACACACAGATCTACAAAGAATTTGGCCTGTTTTATTTGGTGCTGTGAAAATGTACATGTCTGTTTTCAAATACATTTTGCAGAGTGTTACTACAAAGCATTAAAGTTTTCCAGTTGCTGTCTTTGTAAAAGTTGGACAGCACAAGAGAGGCTTTTAAATACTTTTAAATCGTAATGTAACATTTGGCATAGGACTCTGACAAAAGATGGATGTGCAAAGACCAAAAGAGGTTTGTTTTTGTTTTAAAATTAGACAACTTGGGTTCTATTTCACCTCAAGTATGAGTAATTATGCTAGTTTAGCAATTATTAGAGATGAAAGAAATTCTGTTAGATATGAGTCTCCTAAACTTCAGTAGCTTTAGTTTTAGCCAGGATAATGATCAAGGAGTAGTTAGCCATATGCCTAGGGACTATGCTGTAGCAAAAAAGATAGGGCTGATCTTGGGGGTATCCTTATTACAACGTGTTATAATTACCGTTTTCATTCAGCCCTCCTACTTTCCAAAAAAGGCTGCTTTATTTTTTCTGTGCACACACTGGTAAGACTGCACAAAATTGCTCTCTTCCAATGAAGTTTTGAACCAGGACAGTTGTCTTCCATATTTAGAATATTAGTTAACACTGGTCATGGGGTTTTTGCCCCCCATTTCATGTTCCTTTAGTTTCCTATATATTTTTTTCCCCTCTATACTGCGTAATTATTAAGAAAAAAGATGTAGAAGACTTTCCACCCTCCTTTTTACGATTTAGTCTAAGTTATACATGTCCTTCTGGGCTGTGCACGTTTGGGGTTTAGATTTTCCTTTAGCTAGGGTGATGCTGTGCATGCCATAGAGCAATTGTTCCTTGTACAGTTGAATCCACAGAATGGGTACTCAAAAGGGTTGTAGGGCTGTTACTTACCAATTCTGCACAATTAAAACCCAATGATATTTTGGGGGCTTGCTTTCATTGTGATACCCTTCCCTTTTTTTTTTTTTTTTGTGTCATGGGAGTAAGGAAGAAGGGTGTGTTTCAGTGAGTGATTTGTCTCATACTTTCACTTTTAACTGTAGGTGCAATTAGATGCAATTTTTCTTTGGAAGAGTAGGAATTGTAGTCCTTCAAGATTTCTTAAAGTTATCTATCTATCTATCTATCTATCTATCTATCTATCTATCTATCCATCTATCTATCTATCTATCTATGTCAGTATAGTGAAATTCACCCCCTTCTTTATTCAATGTGATGTGGACTTACTGTAATTCTTGTAAATGCAATATCAGTAACTAGCTAGCCTTCTTGCAAATTTGGCAGTGCTAGTCCTTAGCTAGGCAGGTGGCTGAAGCAGAACACCTTTTTGTCCTGAGGAAAATTGAAGTGATGTTGATAGTGAGTTTTCTCAATGTTTTCCTTCTGTCTCAAATCTGGGTTTTGGAGAGCTTATTCTCTCATGCAGAGGCAATAACCTGGAGCATGAATTTTGTCCTTACCTAACACGAATGCAAAACCACTCCAGTTTCTCACAGAGATGCTCAGTGTTCCACACATGTGGAAAAGCTAGAGCGCTTCTATATCTAAATGTCCCAATCGACTGTAAAATAGATGGCTTTTGTGTACAGTCCCTGAGACCTGTTGTACCCTTATTATTTTTATGTTGTGTTTTCCTGGAAAAATATATTTCAAACAATGAATTCCTTGATAATTGATTTTCTAGTTTCATTTTTCTGTTGTTCACTCTTTTGGTAACATATCAAGTTCAACTTCCATTATTGATTCATTCATTTTTGTGAAAGAAGCTTTAAAAACAAAAATAAAATAACTGCTCTGTTTCTGGACTGGATGATGTGGTGTAGTGAGTGTCCTTGGGAAGACCAGGCTATGCTTTGATCAACAAAAACTTTCTCTGGCACAGAATTATGATGGCTGGGGTTTTTTTTTCCAGACAGAGTCAAGTGACTTTCTAACTTTTGACAGTGGCAGTAGGAAGGAGGAGGGGGTGGGGAAGTTAATTATTTTCCACCTCCAAAGAATACAATTGTGAGGAAGGAACTTTCTGATTCACTGGTTCCAGGACAACAGGATGTCAAGATCCATGCCTGATGTAACGTTTTCACTCTGAAGATGGGAGGAGGAAATGGGTTTGCATTGGCCTCTGCGTGCAACCACTGACTGGGAAGGGATTGTGTTACGTGACTTTAAAGAGCTGGAGCACAGGAAGAGATTTGGTTTGCAATTTCTGGTGAATCTGTTGAGTCGGACACTTGCTTGTCAGAGGAAAATGTAAATCAATGAAGAAAGGTCAAAAATCTTTAAGGGAAAAAAATTAAAAAAAAAAAGGGCTTGCATGCTGCAAGATGTTAGTGCTCAGATGCTGCTCTGCTTAGTTTGTAGTTACCTAGTGGAATAGCCACCTTGCACCAAAATCATGGATTCGTTATGTAGTTCACAGGTGCTTAGGGGTCTATGAATGTTGTAGAGTAGAAATTATTTAAGGAGACAGCAGGAAAAACTTGGGAATAATAATGTGTCTTAGCTCCTCCCCTGTTCTAGATGTGAGTATCTTAGTGCAACAGGGCATCTCATAGCAGTCACTTACTGACTCAGGTTTTGGAGATAGAGATTAAATTCCTTTCCTCCTGGGTTGAAAAGAATTGAGGTGGTGTGCTGCTGCTCTTCCTCTGTCCTTTCCTGAAGAGGGAAAAATCTTTCCTCTGCTGGGATGTGAGAGGCACGAGTTCTGTTTTGTGCTTTGTCTAAAGGTGTTTTACCTGTATATCACAGGGAGGACATCAGTCATTACACAGCAACATATTGTGTTATGAGTGTGAGTTGCCCTGTTATTTTTGTCAATACCACTCCCCTTTTCAAAAGTCTATTATTTTTTGGACAAGAGGGTGAGAAAGAGCAGGAGACTCAGGGCTCTAATAGCTTGAGTACCTTAAAGAAAAAAGGGGAGACCTGGGTTCTGGTCTGCCACGTACTTTCTGCCACTTCTGATGAATTATTTAGGTGCAACTAGAATTGGATTCCACTTATCCCACTTCCTGTGACAGTGCCCCAACCACAGGGATAAAATATCACGCTAATTCTTCTTGTTTCTAGTTCAGTGAATATTGTAGATGAAGTATGGTAACTTCAACAGCAATGAATGAGTGCACTTCAAGTCTGAGGGTAAGTGTTCTTTGTTAGGAAGCTCAAATCCTTCTGGTAGAGGAGAAAGTTCAGCTGGTGCCACCCACATCCTGGGTGAGTGATCTAACCAGTGGATGTGGGCAAGAGGGGAAAAGGAAGGTGTATTTCAACCCACACATTTTCTGCCAGTGCTTTATAGCAACCAGGGAAGGGTGTATGAGCTCTCAAGAAGCAGCCCAAAAGGTAGGCAGGAGAATACTCAATCACCCACTGTCCAGCTGTGGTGGGGCTTCAGTTTGATTTCAGCACTGAGAAAGCCTCGATGGTAAAACCACATCAGTGGCATCTGAACAGAACTGCTGACAATTTAGATGCAGCATCCCCTCACTAGTTTTTTTGGCTTCTAAGCTCCTCTGTGGATATAGACCAGATTGCTGTCCTGCTGATAGAAAGTCATCTAGAACAGAGCACAGAGTCTGAGGGATCAAAAATTAACTTATAAAACCCTAGTACAGAATCGAAGGAGATCTCTGATAAATCGGGGATAATCTCGGTTGAAAGGAGGTAGGTGTTTGGTTTGGTCTGGTTTTTATTGACTCAGTATGTCTTTAGGTAATAGAGCTAAAGCATGCAGCTGTGTTTCAGTTTGGTATTGGAAGTGTCAGACAGCCCAAAGTCCTCAATGTAAGTGTCCCATTTTAGGCCCATAAATAAATGGTTTAACTTTCAGAGGGAAGGATCATCTGCAGTAACATTTACTGTAAGTCTTCATAGCCCTTCTTTATATCACCTGTCTTCAGACTTGGGTAGTGTTGGTTACTTTGAGGTTCTTTGATCCATACATTAGTTTAATTCAAATTCCTGTCTCTTGCTGAGTTTAGACTTTCGTAGACCGTGTTTAGTGGATTTCCTGTTTTCTAAGCACAGTTGAAAATACAGTCTGTAGAAGCACCAGGAGTTCGTATTTGTCGTGTTGAGTAAGAAAGCTGAGGTGATACAGAGCTTCAGGATACTGAGGGGAATAACTCTGAATGCGTTCATGTGAAGTACTGCACATGGTAAATAGAGTTAAAATTTATCTTAGTCTTCTGTGTTCCCCCAAAATGGACTGGCTGCCCACAGCACATTGTCAGGAAGGGTGGTGGAGTACTCAGTCTAGGACTGAGGACAGCTGAAAGTCCTGACCCTGGCACTAAGAACCATCTCCCTCTTGCTTTGCTAATAACCATTTGACTCTGAGATCTCTTATAATCTGTTACATTGCATGATAGGGAGTTTTAGGGAAGACTGAAATTTACCTGAGGTTTATAAAAAGCCGTAAGATTCTTTGGAGAAAAGTACTTTTTAAAATATAACCGTATTAGTTTACTTAACAATAGAAATATGAGTAGATGTATATGTGGTTTAACCTTTTAAAAGGATGCATGGTTATGGAGGAAAAGTTAGAATTTAATACAGGATTAATTAATTTATTACCTCAGCTATCCCAAAAAGGATATCTTCCCTCCCCCTACCCAGCTTTGGGGTTTAGAATTATACCTCTGCTGCTGGAAAGAGCATCTTCTGCCTTTTCTGCACACACTGTTATGTAAAACTGGACGTCTTTAGGCTGTCACATTTGGATACTGTCATCCCTGAGATCAAGGGCTGGAAGAATATCCAAAGGATTTCTTAAGCATAATTTCTTTCCACTTAAGTATATTTATTACTTTTATGTTTATGTGCTGCCTAGGAAAATACTTTATTTTAGCATAAGAATAATATTTTCCAACCACTGCAGTTTAATTGGGAACTCCTAATTCAGTCATTCTACAAGAAGAACATTAGGGGAAAAAAAACAAGCTCAGTGTTTGGGACAGACTAAAGAGAGGAGTGAAGAATATGAGTGCTATGAGGGACTTTGTCTTCTGGAAAAAGCAAATGCAAGAGGAAAGAATGCTTTATATAACAGGAATCTTTTAAGGAAAATAATTTCCAATGTCAAGAGAATATTGTTACCATGCTGGGGGGGGAATAGAAATAGGAAAAGGGATATGTCACAGCACAAAGGAAAACAAATCAGCCATATACATATTCATGCATATGATTAATTGGACTTTTGTAAAGCTGTGGCTACACGCAGAACTGTTTTTCAATGGAGTTCTGGAATGTAGATATTTGAAATGTTAATATGCCAATGCATTTCTTTTTCCAATTGTCCCAGCATTAAAGTCATTGGGAGGATTTACATTTGGCAGTCAAACTGGCAAGCTAGCTAGTAGCTGATAGACATGAGTTGATGCTAGGTGGAGCTGGTCAGAAAACACTACTTTCTCAGTAGTTCTGAATTTTATGAATGTCAGTTATCTTAAAGGCCATTATGAAGCATTCTGTTTGCTGAATTCCAGAAGTCATCCACTGGATTGCTGCTCTCGTATGCCACAGCCAGGTGTGAAATCCTGTGCTGGCATGTGTCAGCCAGAAGGGTTTGAGAGGTGAGCCTTAGACACCAGTGGTACCTAGGGAGAGAAGAAAGCCAGGGAAGGTGTAGCCCTAGCAGGTGATTCACTGACACGTGATCCTGAATTTAATACTTCTCTGTAACTTCTTTAATTTCAATTTTGCATCCTGACTGAACCCTTGTGGAGACGTATTTCCACAGCATGTTATTGCAAAGTGTGAAACATCTTTAGAATCTATTGACTTTAATAGAGCCAGAGGATACTCAATGTCCCCTGCAACTGGCTCTTAAATTTGCCTTCTGCTATATGATTAATCTGTCTGCTCATACTTAATATCTACCTGTAGATGGTGGCAGTATGAATGTCCTCTTGGTTTTTATGTGGCCACGAGGAGTAGCAGAGAGATACTTCCAGAAATTACAGTCATTTGTAGATACTGAAATAATGGCACACACGTTTTATTTCTGTTCTGTCTCAGTAACTCAGTAAATTGTGTATTGATTATGCTAATACAGCTAGTGTCTCTATTACTTGTCTGCAGAAATTATTCAAACATGTAGATTGAAGATGCACTTGGCAAACTTACCATCCTAAGAAAAAGGCTTTTGTGCAAAGATGGCTTTAAATTGAATTACTAATCATATGCTAATGGAAGTTTATAGATCAAGTATTGAATTGTACAAAATGTAAAGTGCAAGGTAAAAATATGTATTCTAAACTTCCTATCCTAACAGTCTTAGTTGCTACATTAGGTTTATTTTCACATCTCTCAAGGAATATGTTTTATGAAGGGATAAATCAATAGCAATCTATTTTTATAGTTTATTTTGGGATATGTAGCTTCTCCTGCTGTGTTTACCAAGCTGAATAGAGGCTCAGGCATTTGGGGCAGTTATTTTTTTTCTTTTTCAAAATTTATTAATCTACCTAGACTAGAAGAAAACCGACTTTTTTCAATTATCTTTTGGTTTTATTTTATTATGGTTTGTAGAAGGTCAGAAACCATAAATCTTAGCCAGAGTTCTCCAAAAGGCTTCCCTTTCAGTGCAAGTGTAATTCTCCACATTTCTAATTTTATCCATTTCTTTTCTTTACAAGTTTTTTCCAGGCATGAACCAGAAATGACTTGTGCTCTTCCTTAGGGTGCTAAATCTACAGATTAATTTTTCAGAGAAGGGGAATCCTGGTTACTCAGTAGAATTCAAACAAAATTTTGCAAGCTAGAAAATCTCTATTTTGTAGCAACTTCAGAAAGCAATCTCCCTCCTTTATGGTCTAACCATGAGTCTCATGATCAGACTAAGCAAAAGGGGTGAAATCCTCATTGATCAGCAGGTGTTGCTGTAGAGCAGTCAGGAGCTTAAGTCTAAATTTAGGACCTCTCTATCAAAATTCACACAGGTTTTCCTCATTGGCTGTCCTTGATGGTTCTACTTGATTTGTTGCATTGGTTTTTTGTTTTCTTTTAGTTTATTTTTGTTTGGGTTTTGGAGGTTTTTGTTTGTTTGTTTATTTATTATTTCTTTAAAAAGGAATAGCTGGTCCTAATGTTGCCAGTCACCAATTTAAGCATGAGATGTGCTCCAAACTGAAACCAGGGTTTGCCTTGGACACTGGCTGTACCAAAGCTGAAACATCTTAACCTTTCACATGGATACAGCTTCAGTTTAGAGATACAATTTTATATTTTACATATAATTTTAAAAACTGTCCAACCCACAGCTTTTATAATGGGAGATAGAACTGACATGTTGAATTTCTCTTTTCCCTCACTGATATATTTTTAAAATTGCTCTCAAGAAGCATGGTGTCACAGCTGTAGTGATCTACTCTCTTTTTTGAAATTTTATTACTTGGGGTTCCTGTTTTTGTTTCTCAGAAGTTGTCCTGAGAAAATGGGTAGTAGGAAATTGATCATTTGTTGTTTTAAGGAACAGATGAGTCAATTGAGAAATATTACTACAGCTAACAAAACAGGTGACCTGTGGTCATAAACATGTAGTTGTAGGGACAAGGAATATTGTTGCTTTTGTGACAACATGTATCTAGAAGTTCTGTTCAGCCATAAGGTCACTTATTCATAGTGGATTGATAATGTAATATTCTGCTTTCCTGGGGCCTGTCCTTCACTGGTACTCTGGCTTCATTACAGAGGATTCATCTTACCTTATGCTAGCATGGGGTATAGCCTATAATGAAGGTGACATCTCTGTGTGCAATTGCAGTCTTAGGGTATCAATAATTTTGATATTTGAATTAATATTATTGCATACACGCTACTCTTTTATTTGCATACCATCCTTGTTCCTTTTTTTAGTTACATGCCATGCTCGTGCTAGAAAAAGGGTTTTGGTTAGCAAAATTTAAATCATCCCTTTGTATAGATTCTGTTTAAAGGTGTCTTCTTCTTCCGAAAGAAAACGGTGTAGTTAATATTTAAGGGAGGTTAACATTGGTTGCTTGTCAGTCTGCCTTTCTTAGCTGAGCTTAACAGTGGCCTGAGAGCTGAAACAGCACTGAAGTTTTCAGAATCTGTTTGTGAGAAGGTGCTAAGTGCTATTAGAGAGCTTATCTGATGCTACCAGCTGTAGCCTATTTAATGTAAGGCATACCCTTGCAAGTTGGAGGAAGGGACTAACTTAATGCGAAGGAAAATGAAACGCATTTTGTAGGTGACTCGCTAATTCAGTGGGTTTTGTAGAACAGTTTTCTTTTTTCTTTTTACCATTTCCCCCTCTCAATATGGTTTTATTTTTCCTGAGAAATATGTCAGTTTAATTGACTATTATTTAAAAGTCTGTGCCATGGCCTGTTGTGATCTACTTGTTTCTGTTCTGACTGAGAATCCTTAAAGGGATGAGCAAGGGTTTAGAAAAATTTAACCACAATGCTACCTGCTCTTATACTTGTTTTCTTTTTTTAAGTGCAATAAAGATATAGTGGTCAGCCTTTGTTGAAAGAAAACCTCAGCTTTCACAGAATTTTCAGATCCCAAAATAGCAGGGAAGTTGTAACATGTTTGTTTTCACAAGGCATACGCTGCCATGTTTTCATGGTACAAAATTGCATACCTGGAAACAATTAGTTAGGCAGCATTCATGTTTATTTTTTCCATTTTAGGAGCTAAAAATGTTTGGTGTATCTCTCAGTCAGCAGTGTGAAGCTGAGTACATTTCAGTGTGCAATCAGATCTCAGGAGCAGTGAGATTCTGGTACTGCAGCTGGTGGCAGTAGACATTGAGGACAGAGCAGCAGAAAAAATTAACTCTTTCATTTTGGTTTACACTTTATAGTGGAGATCTTGTTTACTTCTCAGCAGGTAGCCACTTGGGAATCAGTTATTGAAAATTCACGTTTGAAGACCTCAATTCGATCTTGAAAGTTAAGTAATGGTAGCATTCTTAAACTGCATTTTTGATCTGAGAAGGGACATTTACCATGGTTGAGGACAGCAGATACATCTACAACCTTTAATAAGGCTGATTAGTAGGTAGTGATGATCAAAGTGAGTTTCCTCCTGAGGGATGGAAGAGTGGACTCATTTTCAGTTTTAGAGCTTTTTCTTAAGTACTTTTTTTGGAAATATATCAGCAGCAAATGATGGACATAAATAGGGTCAGATTAGGCTGCTGCAGAGGTTTTCCTGGGTATTTTGAGGGGGTCACAATAGATGGTATCATTTTTTTTTTTTTTAATTGTATACTAGTTTTATTCATTATTTTTCTTGCTTTATTAATGAAACGTACTGATCTGTGCTGCCTTAGAGAAAAATCTTTCTACTTAGCTTAGTTTGCGTTTGACCACGCGTTCCCCATAGCTCAGGTTTTCGTGAGCTTTTCCCACTGCTTTCTTTGTCTGACCGGTTTCCTTCAGCTGCGAGGGTGCTGGGATGACTGCTTCAGTGTAACAAAGAAAATCCTACAGTGTTATCACAGCTGAGGTACTGCTAACATCGTGGCTGCAAAACACAAGTTGAGCTCATAAATTAGCTCATAAAATCATATTTTGTGAAATACTGGACTGACTGCAGGGCTGGGGAAACTTTTGTCAGATCTCTGTAGATGAGAGGAGTTTGCTTGCTAGCCACAGCTCTGGGATAGAGATATAGATTGTTTAGAGTCCTTCAGAGATTGTACTTGACTCTTTCTGATATATGCACTGTATTACAAGTTTCTGGTGTTCTGAGAGTGTCCTTATGAAAACTGGTGTTTTTTTTCTAGAAACTCAGATTCTAGAAACAACCAGTTGTATGAAGCCTTGGGGTTGGCGGAGGAGGAAAAGAGGTACCTGTGGAGTGTGTATATGTATCTCTTCTTTTGCATATATGTCTAGATTTATATGTGACCCCTAAGTGTTGCACTCTCTTGTCCCAAGAACCAGGAAAAAATGCCTCAACTCTTTGGACTTTTAATTCAGTTGCATGATTATTTTTTGAGATCTGAATTCTTGGGAGTGGAAATGCTGCAGAAGTGCAGTCTTTCCCCTTTCAGCTTTTTCCCCTGTGGAGGCAGAATGAATTCTTTTCTCTCTGCTGTTCTCTGACTCAAAGAACTCGGTCTTTGGGAGAATAAAAAGGAAATGGTTCTGCCTTTTAGCTCTTCCCTTGCTTTTGCTTTGGGAGAGTCAATCTTACTTAGGCATCGTATCAGAATGTAAGAGAACAGCGCTCTCTAATTTTTCAAAGTAGCAGCAGAATGGCTCTTGTTAGGTTCACTCACCCAACAAGTTTTGAATAGTGAATCTGACAAGAATTGTATTGTTTTTAGTTCTACTGCTCTGGAAAGCTGTGAGCCAAGGGAAAGATGCTGGCATGGTATATACAGTAAAACAGCATGGGGTTAGTTCTCCTTTGCAAGGCTGTCTGCACTGCTGAGATGTTTGCTACTGAATATAGGATTATTACTATTTTTTAAAGCTTATGTGTGAACTAGCACACACACCTCTCCCATCTGCCAGGAGAAGGCTTTCTCTTATCTGTGTGGAGCAAGCAGAATCTTAAAGCCCATAATTGTTCTCTTATTTAGATCCGTAATCAAATACAGTAAAGTGCATTGAAGACAAATATCCCAGAGGAAATTGGATTTGTTTTTTTAAGCCATGAAAAAGATTTGGTCACACTGCTCTCAGATTTGTAGCTTCCATACAGCAATGTATTCTGTCTTGGTCTGGTCTCCACTTTCGCACTTTGCAGTGCAGCTTTTCTTGCCCGTGTTGTGCAAGCATTGCTGGCTTTCAGAACTGAGGCTGGTGTAAAGATGCTTCAAACACTTCAGCTACCTACCTAACATCTTTTTTTTGTTTTGTTTTTGTTTTGTTTACCTTTTTCTGACAGTAGAAGAAAATGAAACAGAGGACCATCAGGCAGGTGTGGGACACACAGCCGCACAGACTGGTAATGCTGAATTCCTTCATTAGTGCTTGCTTTCCATTTGACAACAGTGTGAGGGATTTTGGTATCAGGGTGTGTTTGCACTCTTCTTTCTCTGATTCAGCTTAGAATGCATTCTTGGGGCTTGCAATAGAAAATAATGTTTCTCTCTCCTTACCTTTCAATTTCTGACAATTAGAAATTCTGCCTTTTGTAAGTCAGCTGACTGAAAGTGAGATGTTTCTAAAGTACAGCATGCTTTTCATTTTTTCTTATTTCCTTTTTTGTTAAATTTAATCCTTCTCTACATTCCCCATGTAACCACCCCCCCATGCCATTTCAGATAAACTTTATTATTAATTTCATTTAAACTATTTCTGTATTTCTAAAATATGTGGATAGGGGTGATTTCTTTAAAGAATGTCTGTATAATTTCTTGACAGAGATTAATTAGGGGCTCTTTAATTTTATTAAGATTGGGTGGACAAAACTGTTGTTTGAGTCAGGATCACAGGGAAAAATATTGTTAATAATCATGAAGCAATAATTTTTAATTCCCCAAAACAACAAGGGCTTCTTTGTTCTCTAACACGGTTGGAGAATGCAAGAAATAATTTGTTTCTGTCTTTGGTACTGGTTTCACAGAATTTTATCTGAAGAGAAGGCCTGACTCATCTGCATAGTCTTATTCATTCAGCTGAGGTCACCTTTTGGAGTAAGGGCTGGCTCCTTAAGGATATTCCTAGAAGGCTAGTCATGTCTGAATATGTGTAGGTAATCTATTTGAGAACAGTTGGAGTTATTCCTCTCATGAAGGTGGAGAATGCAGTTAATTTTTTCTTCAGCTTTATATTTCTGTGTGTGTCCTGTGGGTTTGGTGCCTTTTATAGGTTCTAATGGCTTTGTGCATAAAGCAGATTGTTTGAAGAGAGTAAATAAAAGCGAGGGAGTTCTTTGCCTTTTTAATGGGAAATTTCTCCAACTCTTTTCAGTGTACATGTGTCTCCATTTAACTATCTGCAAATTCTTGAAAAAAGCCAACTTGTCCTGCTTTGGACACATCAATTTGAAAAATAAGCAACTGACCAGAGATCAATGTTAAGGAATCATGGCTCTTCTGCCTTTTTTTTTTTTTTTTTTTTTTGTCTTAAAATAATTCTCAGTGGTTAAGTTGCATTGCTAGTTCTTTATTTACCATCATGTCCTGTGTTGTTCTCTGTTTATTTCTAGGCAGGATTTAGCATTCTGTTTTTCTCCATAGCAGGAATGCAGTGCCAATATTAAAAACAAAAAACCTGATAGAGCAAGCAGTACAGAAGGCCTGCACTGTGTACATACTGCCAGAAGTTTTTATAGTAATACTTTGTATCTAAGCTCTGGCTCTAACCGTTAAATGTGCTTTTTATAGAGTACCAAGTTATAATGTAGTGCAGCTACGGCATATTAATCTTACTGCAGAGATTTAATGAGGCAGTTGTTTTGCGATGGACACTATTGGGAGCAGAGAGCGACAGAGTTTTACTTTACCACTGAGCTGAAGAAATATTCCTTGCCTGGTAATAATTATAACCACATGATCTAAGTTTTCCTTTCTTCTGCCAGCACTTTTCCATGCAGAAGTGGCTTGGAAGGAGGTCTACTGCAAGGCAGTGAAATGGATTGGAAAGGAGGCTGTTTTCTTGGTTGTTTGATGTTTTAGTTGGGATTATCCATGGATCCTTGCAGCATAGGCAGAAATATATAAGATGAGTTTCAAGAATACAGACAGTCTTTGCCAGTCCACTGAGATGACTTTTAGATATTCATTACTTTTACTTGACTTTTATATGGGTTATAAAAAGTAAATGTGGTGAAACCTCATTTTTACATGGGCAGAATAGAATTTCTGCTGGTTGGCCTTAAACCGCTCCCATACTTGAAATTAATTGAAGTCCATGGCTTTATTGCCTCCAACACTTTTAAACCAATGCAATTTTTCATTTTCCCTGAAGTTGCAGTTTTCTTAGACCAAGTTACAGCAATAACATCCCTTATGAGAAGGAGGAAGAAGGGAAGGAGGCAACCACCTGCCAGGGAACATAGTAATGAGAAAATCATGCTTCTTTTAATTTCCATTTATAAATAATGTTAACATAATCAGGAAGAGAAGACAACTGTTCTTTCTCTTATTTTTTTAAAGTGCCTTAATAGGCAGAATTGATTTCTCGTCCAAAAAAAGCAACTTTCATTCATTTCTACACTAGATAATTTCCAATGGTATCTGAAGGTAGAGAGGATGTGTGTGCATTGTTGCTGATGGGTATTGAAAAATTTCAGTTGGTGCACAAGCAGCCTCCAAAATACGGCAGGGAAGCCTCTGGAAATCACAGTGGTGTTTGCAGATGTTGAGAAAAGTAATTTTACTATGAGCACCATCTTAGTGAGGGAATTGTGGCTGTGATTGTTGCAGATAGTGTGGAGAAGGAAATGTGGGAGTTGAATGACATTTGCCTTGAAGCCTATATGTGAGCCTGGGCTTTGAACAAGAGGTTAAGGAGAAAGTACAGATGAATGCATATTGTATTTATAAAATATTTCATTCTAGTCTTCCAAAAGAGCTGCTCAAATAAGGCAGCTTATCCTCAATTTAAGTAAGTATTTAAGGTTAGATCAGCTCTTGATGGAAGATATTTGTTGTTGAAACAGAGCAGCTATCTGTTCACAAAACCTCCAAATGATATTTGCTCTCTTTAAACATCTTTTTATTTTGATGGTGACATCTCTTCACAGAAGCAGATCACAGTGGAAATACATTCATTGAGAGGGGCTGAGACTGCCAGAACTCATTTCACAAAGCTGTCATAGGCTAAACTCGAACCTAGGTCCCTGAGGGTCCCACTTAAGTGTTGACCTAAAAACAAATGTGCCAGTTGGCTAGAGCATGTATTCTAAAGTTGCAGCAGAAGGGAATAAGCTTGACTGACTTCTGTCCCTGTAGAGTTTATATCTGCAAATGCAGAAGGAGAAGCAAAACATTATTAGTCTTAAAATGATTCTAATTTTAATAACTGGTCGCTAAGTATGAAGCTTTAAATTGAGTGATCCTTTAGGCTTTTGTGTACTAAGGGGTGCATGTGTGCCTACGTCTGTGTGTGTGTGTTGCTGAATTCCTGTAAAATGCAAGTGTTTCTGAATAGTGAGTCTCAAGTATTCCCTCCCCTCCCTTTTCTTTCCTTCAGCACCATACTTAGAGCAGAGTCAGACACTACCCTTATTTTAAAACAAACAGGTCTGTAAACTTTATGTGCAGCATTTAAATACTCATGTTAAAATTCAGACCTAGTGCCCACATTTCCCTGAGTGCTGTCAATTTTATGAGATGAAACTGGGAGCTTGAGCTGAACAACTAATAGTATGCAGTGTGCACATGCTGCCTTCCAACAAGTGTTAAATGATGTTGGGGTCAGTTTGCAACAGTTAAGACAATTATTTCATTTTCTGAGCTGTTTAGAACTTGGAGATCTCATAGCTACATTTATTAATCTTTCAAACTATTTTGGAAAATGAAGAAGCAATGGAAGTCATTAGATTTAAAATATTCAATAATGTCTAAAATGCCATAAAGTCTTTTTATAATTAGCATACCTTTCTCGGTTTGGACATGTGCAGGCTACTTTTCTATTTGGAAGTAGCTGCCCAAGTGGAAATTTCCATTCTTGAAAGAACCTTGTGGATGTAATTTGTCATGTAAGGACTCAGTGTATAGACAGGGCGTTTGCACAGCAAATGTATTTTTGCTTTCAGAACGTGTTTTTTATTTAAAAAAAAATAATCTGGTTTCTCTCTGTAATATAATTCCCTTAAAAATAAACACTGCCCTTTAGCCCTGTCAAAGAAATTCCTCGGTTTTGATCACAAGCCACATGGCATGAGAAAGACTTCCTGACATGGGTCATTTCCAGTTTCTGCTTGCGGGTCCATCTGTGTTTGCACAGTTGAAGGGCAGGGTGCAGCAGTATGGACCAGAGGATACAGAGAGATGATGAGAGCTCTGACCTTGGTTGTGGGCAGCAAGAAATACAGGAATGGCTGTGCCCAGATGAATGTAGGGTTCTGAGAGCGGATGTGAGTGGTTTTAAAGTGGAATTGCCTTCCTCCTTCTCTTCACACACCACTCTACCCCAATATGAATGTTGCGTTGGCATGCTCTAGTTTCTCTTCTTCTAAGGAGTTGTGCATGATCCTAATCAATTCCAAATAAAGTTTGTTCACAGATACCACCTCTCTGTTCCCATGGCCAGGGAGCCTACTCCTGGTTACTCACTGGCTTGGCTAAAGAGTGTCGCATCTTAAAATGCACTTGCACAATATCCTATTATTATAGGAGTTCATCCTTGTTTTCTAAAATGACTTGTTTCAGTCTCAGCTCTCTCAAATATCTGAAAGGAAAGATGAGGCAGCCAAAGCAGAAAAGGGAAAAGTGGTGAAACACTTGCATTCCTTTTGCTGGAATGTGCACAACCGTTTCTCTTCTGCATTTCACTTGTTGTACTGTGGTTCCCAAGGAAAAACAAATATAAGTGCCAGCTTGCTTTATTAGGAAAGACAGATTGGTTTATTTCTGTCTTTGAAGGAAGCTTTTAGTAAAATGGGCAAAAATTCAGGAGCAGTTAAAGCTACTGTGTTCCTCCTCAAAGGAGGAAGAAAAGTTCTAGGCGACACATAATCTCACTGAGCTGAGATGCGCAGAGCTGAGGCAGTGCAGTGAGCTGTGAGGGGTCTCTGCACACATGGGTCGGTGGTGAGGCTGCACGTTTCTTCTAGTCAGAAGCTTCAGCTGGGCTCAGGACTGGATCTGAGGCTGGGGCTATCCTGCTATCCCCCAAATGCCTGTTAATATGTCAAACAGATAAAGCTTTCTCTGTGCACTCTGTAGCTTTTATACTAGAGTAGTTAGTTTCCAGTTTTCCATAATCTGGCAAACACAAGAACTTGATGAGCACCGTCTTTAATTCATACACAAGTTCAGAGCATGAGTAGCATTTTGACCCAGGGTAAGCTTTCCAGGGCTTTGTTTGTGTCAAATAGTGTGGTGATGGAGTATTGGAGTGGGTTGTAAAATCAAGATTAATTTCATGTTTATGTAAATCAAATTTGTTAGTCTCTTAATTCTGGTAATTTCCTGTGAAACGCTGTAGTTAATAGTGAAAAGAAGTTCCTGCACACTCATTGATCTGATTTTTGTTTTCATTGAAAACCTAATTGCATAGGTGGTTTATCCTTTCTTATGATGATCAAAACAGCTTCAATAGCTGTGATAAAATTGACTATTCTAACACTGAAGCATGGAAGAATAGCCTGAGTGAGAAATGGAGCTGCATTTGTGGGAGTAAAAGGGAAATTTTCTTTTCATTGAGATTAAAAAAAAAAGAAAGGAAAAAAGCCTCTGTTGCTTATTTAGCAATAAATTCTACAGTGTGCTGCAGGCTCATGCCAAATAGCTTTCTTCTCATCATTAGCACAACAACCTATTTTGATTTTTTTTTCTTCTCGAATGTTCTCTTCTTACACGCCTGACATCACAGTCTTGATTTTCTTTCAGACCCTAACTGTAAACTAGAAGACAAGGCAGAAGATGGAGATGTGCTAGACTGTAAGAAAAGGCCGGATGAAGGGGAGGAGTTAGAAGAAGAAGCTGTGCACAGCTGTGACAGCTGCCTCCAGGTGTTTGAGTCACTGAGCGATATCACAGAACACAAGATTAATCAATGTCAACTGACAGGTAAACAATACTTATCACTTTGTGCCTTCGTGCACTGCTCTATTTCTGATTCCCATCCTCTGCTTCTGATACCCCTCCTTTTTCAGTTATTTTATTCCTGCTCTTGAATGCTTGGTTGAGACCTTTATAAACAGATTTTGAGACATGATTATACTGTAAATGGAGCATTAGAAATTTCCTTAATATCAAAGGATATATGACTGCTGTGTTTGTTTTCTAGATTCATATAGTACAGCTTTCCATGCTTTGCTTCTATGTGTATTTTGCTAGGTCACTTGTAAATTCAGAGGGCATTTGTAAGTGGGGCTTAAGTGGCATAATGTCACATAATGAATGAATTTGCACAATGGCCTGTTGCAGATCTGAGCTGGATGTTGTGTTACTCTAATCTGTTAACTACAAATGACTGTACAGTAATCAGTAACTGAAAGTTGAGAGGAATTAAGCAAATTGTTAGAGGGGAAAATAAGATCTCGGCTTCAGTGAAGGAGCAGAACTGAGTGCTGATCAGATACTCCTGAATTAAGTAAAGCTGGGTGAATGGAGCTATCTACCACCTAGATTCCTCTTTGAAATTATTGTAGAGAGCCCCCTTACTGAGAAAACCATGTGAAATCTGCTAAATTTAAATATAGTAAGTTTTTTTTTATGGTACACACTGTAAGTCCAAACAGGCTCAGTAACAAGAGAAAGGCACGCTTACATTTTTAATTAGTGATTTATTTTTAGCCTGTATAGTGTAAAATGTACTTACTGTGTAGTGGACTTTTGTTAAAAACCTTTCTTTATTATGACTTTGTAAGTAAGAAAATTCTCTTTCCATTTGGGAATAGTTTTAGAAAGTGTCTGTGTGTGCTCATGTTTGGAGAGCTTCCTGAGTTTTGGTTCCAATAGGTCCATAGGCTAAGCCCTGCCAGAATAAGACATAAAAGTCAGATAGCAGTACCACTCTTGAGGATGAAAAGATGACGAGCAGAAGAGGAATAAGTGGGCAGGAGCAGAAAAAGGTTGAGGAAGTAATGTGGATCTGTCAAATGATTTTAATCCTCACTTCAAATTGTGGAAGATGAAAATCTGCTGCAGCAAGAAGTATTTACTTTTATTAATATACTGCTTTTCCTTTTCTTGCCTGTAAAATGTATTTCTGACTTGAGATACAATCAATTCAATAATTTTCTAATCACTCCTACAAACTTCCGCAATGTGTTTTTCTACAGTGCTCATGATTTCTGGCAGTATGGATATTCTCTCTTGACTTGAAATAACTTAAACATTTTTCTCCCCTTTTCTTCATACTTCTTTCTTTTTCTCTTTCTGTGTTGAAAAATTAGTGGCTTAACTTGTCTCTTCCTTTCCTCTCCCAGAAAGCACTCACTCTGCCTGAGTCCCCTGGCTCTCCCCTTCACTGTCTCAGATCCTATTTATTCATCCCTGTGGGTTCTTTACCTTGTTCCGATACAGCTGTCTCTCCTTTCTGGTTAGTTTGTTGCTGCCCCCTTCTACCAAGTGTTTTCTCTGCTTTAAAGCTGCAAGCAGAATGCACTGAACAGTGCTTGAACAGTTGTGTTAAGAAACTGAAGAAAAGCAGGTGAGGGGAGCAGTAAATAGGAAGAATCCTGGACCACTGCTCCTGAACCAGCAGTTCTTGCTGAGAGCTGTGTTGCTAAATTAGAGTGAAAATAAAGATGGTGAGGTGCATGTGTGAAGGTAGGAATGCACATACAATAGCAGAGGATGGGGAAATAAAGATTAATCTTGAAGGAAATTGTTTAAGTTCCTAAAAATATCATTGCCTCTCTTTCAAGGAAACTTGTGATAGTGAATGGGTAGAGACCAGGCTGTTTGAAAGCAAATGAAGTGAACAAAAACTGAAACTACACACCCTTCTGGAGTACAAAGTTGACAAAAAGCCAACTGTCCTCTGTTTCTAAATATAAATGACCCAAATACACCCTTAGAGTTGAAAGGGGCCTGAATGACGTGCCTGGAGTTGAGGATTTCTTGTTAAGCAAAAAAATACTTTTTTTTCCAATGCAGGGTCCTAGGGTGCATATGTGACCTCACACTAAGGACACAACATTCAAAAAAACCTCATTGGATGAGATTAATTTTTGATAATCTGTGACAAACAGCTGACAGAAAGAAGCTTTTCTTTTCTGAAACACAATATATATTTGACAAAAATAAGGTTTGATTTTAGCATTTTAATCAAACTGCCTGGACTTTTGTCTTCCTCTTCCACAAGCACCTTTGGGTGCCATGCTCAAAGGTGTTTTAAAGAAAGTGTTATCAAGAAGGGCTGGTTGCTCCTCTCTTTTTCATCACAGTCCTCTGATGCCACAGGGTCTTACATAGTTGTTCTGGTTGTCTCCTTTTGCAGGAGTCCCACTGAAATTAGGAGACACTCTAAGGTGACTACTAGTAAGTCTACAAACATGTCTGTCGCTAAGTTGTTAATGAAAGGCAAGAGGTTTAAAAATTTTGCATTTTTTCTACTGTATTCTTCTGTTTGGATCAACTATGTCCTCTCTGGAGGAGGGCAGAGTGTATCATCTATCTAGATGAAATTTTTCCAGTCTGAGTCTCAGGCAGTAAAGAGTTACCTAAGATGTCCATTATGTAAAAATGCCAGGGCCATCATCCTCTGAACACCACATTTAAGTTGTGAAGCCCTCCAACCCCTTTTCTTCAGATGGCTGAGCCAGCTGCTGCAGCTTGTCTGGATTTTCCTGAGCTTCACTGAGATGCTCTGTGAGATGCATAGGGAGAGGCACTGTGAGAATTTACAAACTGAGCATGTTGTTCCAGGGGTATGGTCTTTTTCCATTCAGTTATACCGGGTAAAATCAACAGTTATGTTGATGGAACAAACAGGATGAAAACACAATGGCTTAAGGCAACCCTCTAGTAAAACTCTGAATATGAAACACGACATTTGTGTGTCACAGTGTCTTGACTGCCCCTAGTTCTACCAACCTTGTAACATACTTGAGAATTGGACCTGTCACTTAGGTTCTCAAATTGATACTCCAGCTTCTAGTTTTTGCATTTGAAAATATCACACGTGTCTCCCTGAAGTTTTGACAGTTCAGTGGAAGGAGTAAAATTGCTTTATTGAATCTTCATTCTGTACTCTCAACCAAAGACTGGAATGAGGAGAAGGGAGCTGGTTTATTAAACAGTGCTCCCAATCTCTCAAAGTGTCAGTCACCCCCACCTATTCAGAGGACAGTGGAAGATGAGAGTTACTTACAACTCTGTGAGATTCAGCTCTCAGGATCTTGAATTGCTGTGCTCTTACAGATTTTTTCAAAGGAGGAGAAAAAAGTCCTCCCCAACTGGTTCCTTTCTGTAATCTGTTGTTTGAATTGAACTCATGTCCTTTTTTCTGGAGGAGGGCATAGCTGCTCTTTTATCCTAATGTGTGCGCTATTGATCTTTTCAATTTGGGTCTGATCCAGTGTCCATTGAAGTCAGTGAAAAGATTCCCATTGACTTCAGTGGGGGATGGAGCAGGCCCTTCATGAGCTATTTAGTAATATTTTTTGCTACCATCTGAAATTCTTGTACTGAAGCTTTCTCTGAAAAGGTGATGATTTATTTATGTTAATTGCTGACAATTCCTGTGATGTTTGTGAAATACAGATAATGGATAAATGGGGGGAAAAGTTCCAAAAAATTCTTTGCGATATTTGTAACCAAGGATAGATAAGATGCTGAACTATATTCATCTAGTCATTACAAAAGATTGGCAATAAAAATATGGATTTAATAGTGCTTCTCTCTGATGTTAATGCTTTTCACACTGTATTCTTCCTGCAGCATTTAATTTAATAACTCAAGCCACTTGCACATTGTCATCCTCTATGTTGTGTTTATAAGCAAAGGGTCCAATTAGCATGGCTATGAGCCTGATGCCTTTCTAGAATATGTCAGCTTGGATCTCACTGGGGGAATTTGAATGCAGGATCAAATATGGTGCAGTACTGAGAAACCCTCAACTGCACCTCCTCTCCTCTTCTGCCATCAGGAAAGGACGCTTAACCTTTTGCATTGCTGCCATATATGCTGTTGGTAGGACACAATGTGTCAGACACTTTCTCTTATTGTCTCCATCTTGATTTATAATCCCTTTTCCCCGCACAGTGCTTTGTGCTGTTTATTTTCCCTTTCAGTCCTCAGGGATTCTGCTTTATGCAGTCTCCTATGTGAGAGCTGCCTCTCCACTGGCTGGCTCTGTGGGCAGAGGTATCCAGCTCAAGCTTGGTACCCTTCTAGATCCTGTAGGTCACTTTGGCATCAGAAATCTCAGCCATAACCAGAGTAATACTAGAACAAGGAGCATAAACATGCAGTGAACAATCTAGTTGCTGAATAACTCAGCAGCAGTGGACGTGCTGGCACACAATCTGCTATGCTCCACCTGAATATGAGTAGACACAGTGCATGTTACAGGACTTTCCTACTAGCCCTGTTGTCATCACAGGTTATAAAACTTGCCTGAAAGCAGGCTACTGAATCATATGCATTCCTAGCTTCAAGGCTAAGGGTGTTCTGAGGGAAAATACATGAGGTATTTCTCCGCTGGGGATATTTATTTTACCTTTAGGTGTTTAGGTAGACTCCACTTTATGCTTTGGGCTCTAGCTTAGTTCTAGAGCTCTCACAGGTTGAGTAAGTGTGTCAGGTAGAGCTGATAGCCTGTTCCTGTTATCACCTAAGCTGTTTCTGATATTGAAAAGGTTACTGGTCATAGCTGTGTGTCCTCTGCCAATGAAGAGATGCAGTCTTGCCTTGCTCAGAGGTTCCTCTCGGATGCCATCTGAAAGGAATTCCAGAACTGTATTAGGGGTCCATTGTTCTGAGTGCTGGTCTCCATCAGCACTGGAGTATCCCAAGGGTGGGAATTCCTAGATAAGTCAGTATTTCTGTTTTTCTAATGATGACCAAAATTAATTTTCATCATCATCCTGAGAGACACCTACTTTCATGTCTACATATGAGAGCTTGTGCTACCTGACAGCTTCACAGACAGCATGCACTGTGAGTGATCAGGGACTTAGCAAACAGGAGGCAATGGAGATTCCACTATAATGGTTTTTTCTTTTCTTTTCTTTCCTTTTCTTTTCTTTTCTTTTCTTTTCTTTTCTTTTCTTTTCTTTTCTTTTCTTTTCTTTTCTTTTCTTTTCCTTTTCCTTTCCTTTTCTTTTCTTTTCTTTCCTCTCCTCTCCTCTCCTCTCCTCTCCTCTCCTCTCCTCTCCTCTCCTCTCCTCTCCTCTCCTCCCTTCCCTTCCCTTCCCTTCCCTTCCCTTCCCTTCCCTTCCCTTCCCTTCCCTTCCCTTCCCTTCCCTTCCCTTCCCTTCTTCCTAGTGCTCAGGAATCTTTCATTTTTCTGAATGAGCTGGTAACACCAGGACCATCTCCTTCACTAGAACACTTGAAAACTTTCCTGGGGATTTTGTCCCAAAGGATGTATGCTGTGCACAGTGAGACTACAAGATAAATCTTGTGAACACTTGGTGTTACCATGCTTTGATATCCTAGCTAGAATAGTTCTTCCTGCTAGCAAAAGAATTCTGGCCAAATATATTATATTTCTTGTCATTATTTTTTGAGTTTCCTCTACATTTGTGGAGAAAAGATATATGGCAAGGCTCCTTGGTCATTTCAGCATCATAGACAAAAATCAGAGCTTGATCAAAGTGTTTCTGAGGACAAGGACTCTAAGAAGTTAAATATATGATGCACCAAAAGCATATTCATCTGCTTCATTGCAGTTGGTGGCACACTGCCAGGCACGGTTTGCCAAGTACAGTTACTTCACTTGAGAGAGTCACTCTTTTTCTCTAGAGAATTCCTGCACCAAGGACTGCATATGGATTTTACATTAAACAGTTATTGAATAAAAGACAAACAATGTTTGGACTGGGAACTTGAGCTCAGGACTCTCTTTCTTTACAGGGCTTCCCAGCTGCTGTATTACAGAGACAAATTTCTACTTTTCCATTTGATTCGAACCACAAACTTCTGACTTCTTTTCCACAACATGATATTCTGTTTGACAGATAGTGGAAAGAAGATGCTCACCTCCAGTTCCTTGTCCCAGCCAACACACAGGGTAGTTTGCAATTTGTAGCCTTATATCCTTTCATTATTTTTTGGTCCAGGACCTGAAAAATTGGATTTGTATCTGCAACTCCAAATCCTTGATATTTGGAGGAAAAGGGGAATAGAGTGGTAATTACAGCCTCTGCCTCCAAAGATTTAAATTTTTAATTCCAAGAGCAATGTAAAGCCTCTCACTGGACATGGATGGAAGATTTATATGCAATGCTAAATGGCCAAAGCTATACAGAGTGTGCCATACAGAAGTTCATATGCAAAACTTCATGCTCCTACAGAGAATAGACAAAGATTTTTGATAGATGAAATTCCTAGACTTTTGTATCAAAATTCTGTAAAAATTATTTTTAGATATGGAGGGAACTTGTATATGCTGCAGCTGGAAGCTGTGAAAGTAGAGAGCACAGCCTTCTGACTGTTCTTCAGAATCCCTGTGCTTATCTTGAGGATCCATGATGAACAGCAAACATGGGCAAGGAGGCATAAACCTCTTCCCTTTTGCTTGGAAACCATTAATCTCTGCTCTCGAGATTGTTAATCAGTCATGAAACCAGTAGATCTTCATCTCCTGGGTGTTTTAAAAGCAGCCTGTAGCACTTCCTGAGTTGTCTGTCAGTGACTCCCTGTAATAGAAAGCAGCTGATGGTCGGTATCATGAAGCTGTTATTTTTGACTTGGGGGACCCCTGTAGCAAACCTGTTCATGAGTATTAATTGTAAGTGCCAGAACTCTTGTGTTGGGAGGTGGGAGAATAAGCTAGCAGTGTCTTCCAAGAGAGTTTGAGTCCTTCCTGTATATCTTTCACTGATATTTTTCCTCAATTTTTCTTCCTATTTTCCTCTTATTCTAGCCTGATTTTCTACCACTGAAAAGGCTGATGATTTTCTTAGCACAGACTAGAAAGAGTTTTGGTTGGCTTATCTGCTCCACGTGTCCACCAAGGACTTTGCACCATGAGAACCTGAATTTCCAATATAATATCCAGATACCAGATCTGACCCCACGGCCCTGCACCAGTGAAGGCACCATTGCCTTGCTGAGTACCACGGACAGAGACACCCCTTGCTGGCCCAGGACTCCTGCTCTGCCCCAGAAATTGCTCAGCTGGAGGCTGTAGGTCTCTCATTGGCAAAGGGATTTGGTGTAGGCAGCCCCAGTGCAGGGCTTATGAGGTCTAGTTTTTGGTAGAACTGTTTCTCTGCTGTCTTTCACCTTTAAATAATCTGGGATCTTGTATGAGGCTCTCAAGGCTCGTCTTGCAGCCATCCATACCTTACTGGGCAAATGGAGTAGGCAGCAGAGTTGGTCCAAATTGCTCTTAACACCCAAGGCATACATTCTTGTCTGGAACATGAATCCAGCCATCCTGGGACTTGGCCATCATACATTTGAACCAGATTTTGACTACTTTTGCTGAGAAGTTCCCAAGTTAAACTGTTCCACTGAAGATAAAAGTAAATCTTGGAGACAACAATGTACTGGTTTGCAGACTATAAGTATGACCATGCATCTGTCACCCAGAGTCTGGTTTAGGGTCACAGAATCATTAAGGTTGGAAATTACCTCCAAGATCATCGAGTCCAGCCTTTGAGTGAACACCACCCTGTCAACTAAACCATAGTACTCAGTGCCATGTCCAGTTGTTTCTTGAATGCTTCCAGGGATGGTGACTCCATCACTTCCCTAGGCAGCTCATTCCAATGCTTAACCACCCTTTCAGTGAAAAAGTTCTTCCTGTGGTCCAGCCTGAACTTCCCCTGGCACAGCTTCAGGCCATTTCCTCTGGTCCTATCACTTGTTGCCTGGGAGAAGAGGCCGACATCCACCTGGCTACAGCCTCCTTTCAGGTGGTTATAGAGAGCAGTAAGGTCTCCCCTCTGAGAAAAACAATATTTTACATAAATTATATACTTGGTTTAGTGTCTTCTTCCCAAGCCATGCTTAGCAGTATGACTTACAATCACAGTCCTAGGCTATAGCAGAGGACATATCTATGTGGTGATTTTTTGACATGCAACTATGAAAGCATCAGCTGGGAGCACCTGACATTCTGTTGTGGGTGAGTGCAATAACATTAAGTTCTGGGAGGACCCATGATAATGTGATAAATTGCACCTCTTCTAGCTTTGATATTTTGTCATTTCCAAGCTAGCCTTACATCGCTGCCCCTGTTTCAAAGCACTGACTTGGCCAGCTCCATGGCTTTTTCAGAGTTATTTCAAATGCCTCCCTGGCACTCTGCTGAAAATCAGCCCTGGCTAGATCCAGAACTTTGCTTTATTACAGTGACAGTCTGTTGTTCCATTTATTTATAGCCACTGCTGGGTGTTCTAAAGGTCAAGCCGTTTCCTCACAGCATTTCCAAATGGGCAGTACAGGGTATCTCTCTGCATTACTGTTTGGCTACTGTGACTTTCCCATTGAAAAGTAACCTTGCTCTCTGTGTGCTCAAGTGACATCTCCTGCCTGCTTGAGAAGAGGGTCCAATTTCTGAGATCTGCCAGGTGATGACATGAGGTAATCCACTGACCTTTATCAGGCATTCTGTGCAGGACACAACCATCAGTGCTCGTTCCAGTTTTGGGAAAGCAGTACTATAATCACTATTTGATCTATGCAGCTGAAATTCCTAATTCTCATTGTCCAAGGAAGATGGCTGCCTGCAGGGAAAGGACCAGAGGGGGCAGGGGAATCATCAACACTGGCACATATGTGAAGAAGAAAAAATAGTCATTACTTACCCTATGATAACTATGTTCCTTCCAATTACTGTTGTAATCAATATGGATCCTGTGGCCAAGCTTGTCTTATTTTTCACAGTCCTCAGCAATACAGACTTTGAATTGTAAAGCTGCTGCTGATACAGGGTCATAGCTACCCTGACCTTTACCCAGTACAATGGGAATTCATGTGTATGATTCTAATAGACGCACTGTTAAAAATGAAATAATGATTGTCGTGCCTGCATCTGTGTATATACACCTACAGTCCATACTGAATACAGCGTTTCAGAGAATCAACTACCTTGGAGTAAATACCTGTTGTTTATTTTATGCTTCTATTTTACTGGAATATTTATAGTATATTGTCAGTGTATTACAAAATGGCTCTTGTTGCCATGACAAATTAGCCTTTTTAAGTGGTGAATTTCCTGCATCTTCTAAAATAATTTTCTTGAAATACTTGCTGTTTTTATTATTGGCGCTTACTTTAATTACCATTTTGAAATGAACGGAATGGGAGGTACAACAGATTATCATTACTTATATGTTCAGTAGTTAAATTCATAGCTTGAAAACCAAATGTAACAAAATGCCCCACAGCTCTTTAACACTTTGCTTAATACAGTTGCAGAAAAACCTTAATTCATGTTTATACAATCAGCTGTAGAGTGTTAAGGCTTCCAGGCAATGTGGTAGTTCACTAACACACCACCCATATGGGCTTTGTTTATCCTTTTAAGCATCATCTGGAGGGTCTAAAAAACCACTTTTGAGGAAAAAATAGAGTTGTTGGAGCAGAAAGGTCCTTAAAAACATTTCTGTCTTGGCATAATATTCTGTTTGACACGGTTGCAAAGTCGTTTCTGCTTCTCAGTAAGTTACTAGTTTAGGACAAAGGGAAGCACCTTTTAATTTACCCAGGGTGCTCTGAGCTATATATTGTGCCTTTTGAGAAAGACACCTTTCCTGTTGTGGAAATCCATTGTAATGATCAGATAGAAATCAGGGTGCTGCATCTCTGGAAAACGCTGGAACTTGAAGTCCTTTTTACTAAAGCTCCTCTGTCTTTCACAAGACCCCTTTACCATAAAAGCTATACCATTTATCCCAACTGTTTTTCCAAAATGACTGATAGATGAGTTAAATTCTTTCTTAGTGTGGACCCTTAATATTCCTAATTTTATATCCCTGTACTTGTACTGGGAGGTCATAGTCCTTAGCTGAGGTTATCATTTTGGAATGCTGTAGTGTAACTGATATCTATGACCTCTTAATAAGCATCAGGAGCAAGAGATCGGGATCATTCTACAACATGCCCTGGGGGTACTTTCCCTTCAAGAAGCCAAGCTGGAACTGTTCAACTTTTTTCTTTCTTTCAGTTTTTTACCTTCGGGGGAAATTGATCGATTTGGAGATGATTATTCCATAATCTCCGAATTTTTCTCTTCTACACTGCAATGGGAACTCCTTGAAGTTTAAAGAAATGAGTCTCTTGTGTACACTGTGGAATGAACCCAAGGAGTTTGTGAGGAAAGGAGCCCTTTTAGCACAGTCAGTGTAGTTTTAGGCAAGTTTGAAACTAAAATACCAGGAAGATCTATGGACAGAAAAGGGTAAATTTGTTACTAATTTTGTCTGACTAGGGGTGATCACTTCTCTCAATGGATGCTTCATTTGGGATTTACTTCCTGGGGAAAGAAACTGGGGTTTCCCAAAACTGTAGACATATGAAAGACATGGTAGAACTGAAGGTTATCATTGAAACTAAGTATAAAAGATGAACTGGCAATCAACTTCTGAAATATTCAAACTTCTCAAGGAGTATTTGTCATGGATTTAATAATGACATGAAAGGCTGGAACTTCATGTGTGAAATTTTGGTTCAAATTTACTCTTGGCAGTGTTACCAAAATCATGTCATTATACATGTACAAGTAAAGTGATTTAATATTTTTGTCTGCAATATTGCTGAAGCATATAAAATGCAGGAAAATATTTTGCCTTTATATCCTTTCAGGACAGGGAATGGACTGGAGCATGTCAAGATGTCTTTTGAAATAGGGCTCTACACAAGAGTGCCATGGATTGGCACTTAGTCGATACGTATAATATATGGGAATTAGGTTTAAATTTCATAAAAATACCTGTCACTGGTTTATTACCTCCCTCTCCGTGACCATAACTGGTGTCTCTCATTTGTTTTACTGCTGGATCCCAGCAGGAAGTGCAGTCTAATGACTGAAGGAAGGTTGAGTGACTCATGCGGGGGAGGCTGGAGAAGGGTCAAGTTTTTCAAGTACTTTGCAAGGCTTCTACCAGCTGTAAAAGCAAAGCACAGGGAAATGAAACTGGCAGTTGCTAATTCACCTTTCTCTGACAAATGCAGGCTTCAGCATGAGTGCATAACACATCAGTTTTACCATTAACACATTAATTAATGTCATTAATTTTTCATGAGTATGTGTTTGTTTCTTTTTGCTGTTATCTGACTTTAGTACATGACCAGGAATGATACTTGGATTTTTGCAAAACACTGAGCATGTTCGATTTTTCCTGTAAATTCAGTTTCTAAGCAACACCTCTTTGTCCTGAACTATTTTAGTGTGTCAATAACCACAGGTTTCTGTATGATTCTAATTATTCTTCTAAACTGCCTTTGAAATACTTAAAACAGGTTTAATATTTGCCCCTTCTGTTATGTTATGATTAGAATATTGTGTATTACGGGATAATAGTTTCTGCACAGGCATCTGTCAAGCTTGACTGAGAATGTTTTTCAATTTTTGTCCGTAGGTTGTTGTCTGTAATCTTTGCTTCACTGAAACCAGTGGAAAAGTCGTCATTATGTTCACAGAGGGCAGGATTTCTACTAGAGAGTTCAGATACTCATTCTGTTTCTCTCAGGATTCTTCTCCCTGCCCCCCTGATCTCTGCCTTTCTATTACTCTGTCATTTTAAAATAGTCAGTGCTTAACTAACTTGTTTTCAAATGGCACTTCCCAAACAAGTGACAGGCTGTGATATTAACCACAGTTTTTTGCAAACAGTTTCCCATGGCAGGTAAGTTTGAAAGTAGAAAAGCTTCCCCTGTCTGCCATGATACCAGGTACTCCCTGGTAAAGAAAAGGCTGAGGAAATGGAAGAATGCAGTTTATCTTATTAAAATTAGATTCTACCTCTTTTGTGACTCTCTCTGCCTGCCACTGTCGTTGATTTTTATCTTGTTATTTAGTGTACTTGCTACTGAGACTACTTTTCTGTCCTTGTTATCTCTATACTTTCGATTCTTTTACTGAGGGTTTCTGGAGTTGTGCTTTTATTTCTATTGCCTTTTTCTCTATCAGCAGGTCAGGTATCCCTGCAGTTCTCCCTTTGGCTGAGAAGGGCACAAATGATTTTCTGTGGTGCTGGAATATCCCACTGCTTTTCCTTCTTGTCTGTTCTCCCTTCTTTCGCAGTCCACTCTTCTACAGCTTGTTCCCTTTTTCCTCTACAATATCTAGAGTAGTGCTACTATTCCTGTTGAGTACCTCAGTATTTCAGCAAGAATAGCAGAGTGAAATTCACTCAAAATACTTGGTTTTGTTCTACAGCTTCTGCTGGACTTGATGATACTTTTTATAGGAACCAAGAATATAGCTGCAATCTCAGGTCTACAGTCCATGTTGTTATTTACACACTCATCCATTGCAACAGCTTCATTCTTGATTTGATCACTTTTTAAGCATTTTTGTAAATGCTCCAGCTTTTGTATAATGTTTCTTTAGGAATACACATTTTTGGATACCACTGAGTGTATCAGAAGTTCCCAAGTGGTAGGAACAATTGCCCCTCAGAGCATGGGACAAAAGAGCATTTGGAATTCCACAGAGCATATGTTTTTTTGTCAGTGCAGGCATAGCTGGCCCTGACATACTGTTGAGGGAGAGTTTGTGGATACAGACGTGGCTTCATGAGAGGCATGGAGCCTTTTCCATTGCATTTCAGTTACTGGACTGTGCCTGAAGTGCCTAAAAATTACTTGTGCAGCTCTCCTCTATGGGCATGGAATGAAGCCCAGTACAAATTAAAGGCTGAATTCTAGCTCTTACAAAATTCATCATCTTGGATAGGAAATCAAAGAACATCCCTGTATGCTGACTCCCACAGATTTTTTTTTCATACAGTGGTTTTGAAACTGCACCTCAGTCAGTAGATCCATGATGGTGGTGAATAGGACTATGGTGAATAAATACATGTTCACTGTATCAGAGTTGTTCTTTGCATGGGGGAAAACCTTATGTTTTATATACCTGTAAGAATTGCACAAGACCTTTCATTCTCCAGGTTCCAAAAATTTTTTGCAACTATTTACCTACAACAGCATGAAATGTAGCCAGCTTTGCAGAAGACAGCAGCTAAGACTCATGAGACATAGCAGGGGGAGACAGGAAACTGTCCAAGAATAATGTGGCAAGCCTCCTGTCCTTGTGAAAAATGCCACAGGATCTCAGTGTCCACAAAAAGCGCCACAAGTTTTGAGATGAGAGTGGGCGGATTATTCCACACACACACTGTCAAAACTTGGCTGATGCTTTGCTTTCCAGGTGAGCAGTACTCATTGAAGTCCCGAGTTTCAGAATGGTGTGGCTCTTCTTTGTCACCCCTTTGGCAGCACAAGCTCTTGTACCACGCACAGGGCAAGGCTGGCCCTGCTCACCCAGCCACAGCTGGGGAAACCATTCTGCTTCCGAGGCCTCTTGGTCCCAGACATTTTGAGCCAAGGGGGAAGTGGCTCAGAGTAGTGTTCAACCCTAAAGTTGTATTCTGGCCCTCCCTTGTCTCCTCATATCCGCTTTCTGGGAGCTCTAACACAATATTTTGACTTGTGAGCCCAGAGGGTTGACTGTGTGGCAGGCGCTTAAGGTAATTATGGGCTTACTTATACATTTTGCTGTCAAGTTACGTAATTTTTGATAGAGGGCATAATGTATGCTTTCTAATACACACTCATGGAAGCTTGGGGTTCTGCCTCTTATTACATAGCTTAAAAGTCAAACCACGTGTTTTAACAGACCCCAGTACACTTGCCATAAGATGCTTGCAGCCTTCCACCCTTTCCTTCCATAACATTCTTGGATGTATAAATACAGGATACTCTGTGGAAGAAAGGTCTGGATCTGAAGCCTACAACTGTGATATGTGGAATGTGTTTACCAAACTATGGTAACTATTAGGTGTACAGGAAGTGTTGTGTATGTAAGTAGTCAATATGCTCTTAGTGGATTGAGACATGGAATAATCATTCTTCCATCAGCCAAGTGCAGTAAATGTGGTTTGCAATCCAAATGTTATTTGCACAGTTTATAGGCTTGCCAGCTATTTTCTTAATGAAGTATATAGTTTTATCAGAACGTTATGCCTACTTCTGAGGAAGGGGAATGGGAAAAGCAGAGAACAACATCTTTTAAAAACAAATGACAAAGAAAATTTAATTATTTTGTTATTGACTTAAAGTAAGTTTAATTGTGGTTGCATTTGGTGATACTGGAACTGAAGAAATTTTACTTTGAATGTAAAAATGGTTGTTAACATTTCCATTGTTAAAGGACTCATGGAAGTGTCCCTTCTTTGGATGTAAGAGAATTTTTCAGCAAGCATCTTTTTCTTAAGAAGATATTGCAACTTCTGTCTGGCTCTAACATGTAGCATCCTCTTTCTTCTTCATTCTTATACATTGCTTAAAATGCTAGACAAGAGGCTCTTCTTTCTTATTGCTTCTCCATGAGCAGTTATGAGCAGTTAAATCATTGAAAGAAGAGTAATTCCATGTTAATTAGAATGCATATTAGCTTTAGGGACATGGCTCCAATACAGAACTCTGTAGTTGTCTTTTACATAGTAGCATTTGCCTGTAAAGGTGTTTTATTTTAAAATTCCAGCATAATTATATTGTATGTTTCAACTGAAAAAATACTTTGTAATTAGCATTTTTGGTAGTTTTCAATCTATAAGAAACATGGACATTCTTTTTTCCCTCCCCTTAAGAAGCTGTCCATCTCCAAAAAGTGTCTGTATTTGTGCATGGATAGTTAGTCCACACTGGTGAAATGCTTCAAAAATATAATGTGTAATGTTATATTATTGTGTAAGTAAAGACTGCAGCACTCCCATTTTTCAGACCTCATGGGCACAATCAGGTGTACCATATTTTAAGAAACACTAAGCCTGTCTGAGCAAAATGCCTGTAGGAACTTACACTTCTCCCTCTATTTCTGTTTTTTTGCCTTTTTTTTTTTATTTTAGTTTTTTTTTAACAGACTTGGCTCAGATTTATGTAGTTCATTTGAAGTTCATGTAGTGGGTGTATTAATCATTCAAAGACCAATAGCTAAATAAAGTTATTTTGCCTGAAAATTTACGACTCTAAAACTGATCTCATGAGTTGTCTTCTGTTCTTTGGCATGATCCTTCTGTACCCAGTCTGCACTGTTTTCTGTGAGCTGGAGCAGAAGGGAGGGAAGAACAAAATTCCTATTCCTAATCTAAGGCATACTTGGTGAATTGTTTCCTCCCTGATATTTAAAATTTAAAAGCTTACTTTCATAGCATTACCAGAACTACCACTGTTTTCTCTAAGCTGAGGAAGCATAAAGTAATTATTCCTAGACTGAAAGCTAGTAAACTTCAGACTAGAATTTACCTTTGCAGGTAAAGGTAAGTAATTTCACAGAATATTAACCTTCTTCACATTGCCTCATCATTCAAGGCTGGGTCTTTCTAACTCTTGTCTTCACCCACAAGTTCTCATTCATTTTTAAAATTTCTTACCTTTCTTCCATTCTGTATTACATTTGCTTAGAATACAGAAGATATTTGTGCTGGTAGAAAGGGAATGATGTGCATTTGCCATGCCAAGTTTTTTTAAAAAGCACTTATGAGTAGTAGAAATGCATTCATCAAAAACTATTGTTTCTCATTTTAAGGACTTTTGGGTTATGATTATTTGTCTGTCCTTTAGATTCATAAATGAAAGAACCAACATGGTTATTCAATACAGATTTCAGGAAGAAAGTGAGGAAATGTTTCTATTTAATTGTTGACAAGAAAATTAATGAAACCATTGCTCCCTCATGAAGAAAATAGGTTTAAAGTCCACACATTTCTTCCATTGTGAAGCTGTAAGTAGATTTCAAGCTATTTAAAATTGCTGATCCTGAAAAGACAGCCTTCATGAAAGAGGTTCAGAGAATGCATAGTGGAATCTGGAGGGGACCAGGTGAGGATAGATGAGTTGGACAAATTCCTGTTACTTTTCATAAGTAATTACTTATTGTTACTTATGTCAGAGTTCTCTGCTTTATGTAGATAACTTATAACATAATGTTTTCATCCAGAGAAAGGTATACAACTATACAGGTATATTTTTTAAAATAATTTTTAACTTCCATTTTGCAGTGATTGGTGAAGAAATACTGAGTGTGTCTCTCTTAAATGCTGCCTACTTGAGATTTAGCTCCTCATGTGACAGTACTTCTTTGCCTCATGCCTTTGGGGTATTTATCCTCACAGTGTCTCAGAAAGGTTATGAGGATGCTTAAAAATTAAATAAAATTGAATTTAATTACTTGAGGTGAGATACACATGAGGTTGAGATCCTGAAACACTCTATTTCCCTAAAAGACATCATTCATGCACACTTAGTGGTCTCTTCTCTTGTCTGGGGCCCAAAGCTACCAGTTTTCTCTAAGCTGAGTAAGTGTAAAGAAATTATTTGTAGACTGAAAAGCAGTTCAGCCAAGATTTGACTTTACAAGCACAGGTAAGTAATTTCACTGACTAATAACATTCTCCACATTGCTTTGTTCTTTTGGCCGTGCCACAATCTAATGCTTTTCAGCACTTCTTTAAGGCCATCAGTGAAGGAAACTTCAGCTTATGAAGTGAAGTGGCATACCAGGAAATTGTTATTCAGGAATGCTCCATTCCAAATTTAGGGCATTAAGATGCACAGATTATTTTAAAAGGAAAAGTAACACACCAGAAAGGCATAACGAGAAGTCTGCCTTGCTTGTTCAGTCAGTTTCTAAACAGCATCATGCAGTTGAAGTGCAGGAAAGTGCTGGGGATCCTTATTCAGTGGGATTGCATTTCTCACTGTTGCTTTCCCTTTTCCCCCTTGGCTTAAAGGGAAAATCAGATGTAAATGGGACTCCAGGATGAAATTACTGGTACAATGCAGCCCATATTGAATTAGAATGTAAGTTAGGCTTTGCCTTATTTGAGTTATGCCAATTAATACTGTTACAGAGAAGCAAGTCATGGTGCATGCATATACAACCAATCATTTCCACAAGAGATTTCCATATAGCTATGAAACTGAAACTGTAAAACATGGTTTCCACGTTGTCCTTTTCCCATAACAGTTTACACCATTGCATTTGGTATAAAAATTGAATTCTTGTGACTCCGAATTTAAATTTTGTTGAACTTGACTGAGAAGATGTGGAAGTATAAAATTTGGACCAAAATTACTTTTCTACATGTTTACATGTTGCTTTAAACTACTGGGTCCTATCCATCAAAACTTGTATTTTAGAAAATATTTTCTGTGAATCTTCATGAAAAGTACAGCAAGCTTTTATACAAATGCCTATTGTTCATAGAAATTCAGAAGTGTGTGTCTCACCTGAGTTCTCTATCTCTGCAACTCCAAAGTAAAGAATGAGGCTTTAAAAATTAGAGGGCAACATCTGTTACATCTGGCTGTTTTGCATATCTATATACCATGTAAATATGTTCAAATTATTTGAAAATAGGTATGCATAAAGGTATAACCAACATTTAGTTTAGTGACCATAACATACTACTCATAAAGACCAGATTATGACTTGCAAATGGATCTCCAGTCTTAAGTAATTTTACAGATTTGTAAAAAGTCTTCTCTGAAAGGATGGCAAATGGTGTTAAGTAAGGTGAAGTGGATAACATGATTGCTAAAATCTTTAATTGCTGAATAAATATCTTAATAGCTGAAAGGATGCAGAGGTGCCTGAGATCCATGTCTCTTGCACTGAAAGCTAACAAGATGGTCCTCTGCTCTTTTACCCTCATCACCACTCCAGTTTAATTTATGAAACTTACAAGATTTAAGTATTGGCATGAATAAATGTGACCAGACAAAACAGTAAACAGGATCATGTCTCTGTGGTTTTCAGTAAGTGATGCTAAAAGCAGAACTAGCATCCAAAACTAGGGAGCAGAACTGTGGATTTCAATGTAGTCACTTCAACATACACAAAGATTAATTTTTTGTCTAGAAGTTGCAGTTAGGTATTACTTTGGCAGCTTTCTTCAGCCTTTTATTTGCTGTTACTTATTGATGTTTACTAGAGAAAGTGAAGGAGGAAATACCTGAGGAAAGGGCCCTCTGCCTGGTGCAATGATCAGATTGATTTGGGAACAGTTTGGGATCTGTTCAGAAACTTAGTTCATAGTATGCATGCTTAATGAAGTATAAGAAGGCTGAGCACAAGCAAATAATGGATGTTCATGCCTCTGTAGTGCTGAGGTTACCCAAAATTTTGCATTGTGGTCTGAGTATCAAAAGGGAAGAGGGTGATTAAGCAGATAAGTTTATTGCTCATACTGGAGTAACGGGATTACTGTGCAAAGACTCTTGCAGCAGTGAGCAGTAACTGTGTTACATCTGTATTGGATGGTATAATGCCATGCACACAGTTTAGCTCTCTAAGAAAGAGAGTTGTATTCACTTTTGAGTAAACAACAACTCTTTCTCAGGATGCTGCTTCAGTTCTGGGGCTGGCAGGATCCCCAGTAGCTTGGGTATTTCATGTTTGCTTTAATGCACAGAGTGCCAGTGCCAAGTCAGTATTTCATCTGCAAAGGACAGAAATGTACTGGTTTCTGCTTAATTTCCTTGTGGATGTTGTACGTTGCCTCCATGGTGTGACAGTCCTTTCGCAGAGTCAGATTCTTTGAAATACAAATTTTTGTAGAAAACAGTAGTTTCACACCTGTATCCTCTGGACTTGGCAGATGCCTGAATCCAAGTGACACAGGCTTTATCATGGAAGGCAGAGGTGCAGTTTATTTCCAATGCATTGCTCATCTGTAGAATGAGTCTGTTCACTACTGGCCTGCTGCAAGTTACAGGAGTGTACAGGCACCTTTCTATACAGGGGAACAGGTTTCTGTCTGTTAGCAATACCTCTGTGTGTCACACCCTCATTAAAATGTGTTTCATTTTTTATTCCATTTTCCTTGTTAATTTGATCCTGTCAGTAGTTAAAACCAGGTAATTTGATCCAGAAATGATGTGAATCATCTATGGAGAATTGAAGCGTACAGAAATTTAACATGAGAGAGAGACCTGTCTTGCACCTGTTTTTTTGCACTAGTATACAGTGACCCTAGAGAAGTTAAACAAGGAATTTTCTTCTGAAAGAGAAGGCAGAAATTCTGCATGATATTAAGAGAAAAGAGCCTCAGGGAGGATCTTTCAATCACTGTGAGATGACAAAAGGCTCCAGAGCCACACAGTCCACTTTTAGTGTCATGTTGAAGAATGGAGACACAGTTCAAGGGTGTGCTATTAGTATCACCAACCCAAACTTCAAGTGTTCATGTGATGGAAAGGAGCCTGCTGTAGACAGCTAGTTCATCTGCTGAGTGGTAGTAACATGAGAATACTACCAGGTCATTTCTTGAGCTCTTGTTAAAATTACAGTTCAAAAAATTCCTCAAGAAATTCGAGTCATTGGTTTATTTATCATTCTTTTTAAGCTGAAGCATGATGTTTTTCAAATGTAGAAAATGAAAACAAAAGAGAACAGCCAAGAGAAGCACAGGCACTGCTGTCATCTTTATTATTACCCTGTGCCTCACTCAGGTGGTGCTCACAGTTACCTGGACTACTATCAGACTCATGCCTCGAGGACATCTACAGTGCTCATGAGACAGGGCTTTATAGAGCAGACTCACACAGCACTCTGCTTCAGAAATGAAGTGATTGCCAGCCAGGAGAAATGAAAAGGGAGCATTACATTAATTCCCACTGCAAATGTGATCTGGACCAACAAGCTGTAACCTGCACTGACAAGAAAATTATCCTTGCGACTGTTTTTAAGGGGGAAAAGCATTTTTGGATAAGACGTAAGGCAATTTCTCTTTGGAGGTGTGGGGGATGGCCATGTTACAAGGGACAGGGTGAAGCTCTGGAGTGGGAAACCATAGAATGGTTCTAGTTAACAACTTCTTGAGGCATCCATGTGTCATTCATCAAACTTGCCTTTTGTCTGTCTGAAAGCAGAACAAACAAAGGAGATGGGCTCCTACATCGTTCTTCTCAGTGAAGTAGATAATCTTGGTTCACTGAGCAGAATATAAAAACAAGTCATTCTCGATGGCATATGCTATAATGAATGCTTGATTTTGAATGTCTGAGGAGAGCACGCCCTCCCCTCAAAGTCACAGTCTGAGTATGACACCCGCAGCTTCCATGACCAAAGAGACTGAGAAAAATGTTTTAAGGGAGGAAGCCTGGATGGCACATCAAGGTAGGCGTTTATAAACTGTCATGACAGAAAGCCCTGTGTGAGAACAAATAAATACATGAGCTTGTTTTTTTCAATTTATAAAACTCTGTTTACCACGGTTCATAAAAACGGGAGCAGTAATTAGGATCAGTATGCAAATGCTATTTAAACTCTCTGCAATTATTCCCTACCTCAACTATAGCTTTCTTCCCCATTTTCTTTTCTCCTCCAGCACACTGCAGCCAAAACACAACCCACACCAAATTGGCCCTGCAGCATCAAATCCGACAGATCTAAACTGTATTAAGTAAAGCAAACTGAATTCATGAAGTTGGAGATTTTATACAGGGCATCTGCCATCTTTTCAGGAGATAACCAGAGTAATGTTCTCTAAGTAAAGCACCTCAGGAGACCTGTCCTCTGTCATGCATCAGTTCCACATTAAGTAAGATTCGTGGATAAGAACAGTATTGTAAAGGATGGCTAAAAGGAGTCTGAGGGTCAAAGTGGTTGACAAAACAGAGCAATAATGTTCTTCTGTAAAACCATAAGCAGTGATGGCATTTCTGCATCTTTCATCAGATGCCAAACAGCCAAAGTTTTGAAGTGCTCTTAAGATGAAATTCTGCAGGAGAATATAATGTTAATCTATACTTCACTCCATAAATCCAACCATGAGAGCCTCTGACATCATACAAAAAGGTTGTTTAGATGTTGGTTTCATCCAGATGGCCCAAAACACAGAAATCCAAGAGGACCACAGCACACCACCACAGAATTCAGGCATGTTTGCCCCTCTTGAAAGTGTCTGTGTCTGGTCTTTCTGTAACTAACCATGATTCACTGCCAGTACACTGGTCTGGGTGTTGGATGGTTTATCTTCATCTAAGTCTTGGTTCTGGCAAAACACACATAAATCATTCAGTGTCATCAACAGAAAAGAGAAGAATGTGAGTCTGCCAGCCATTTCTTCATCCACACAGTCACCAGGAAGGGTAAAGTCAGGAAACTGTGTGGCACCCCACAAGAAAGAGCTCTTGGGGGAACAAGCAGTAGTCATCTCAGGGGAAGAACAATACATGGAGTCACTGCATGACTCCATACATTATTTCCTCTGTGCCCATGGGACCACAGATGAGTCAGCAACAGTTCATGCTTTGTAGTAACAAAAGTAGCTGACAATTGTAACAAAATCAGTATGGATGCTTGGTTCTCATCCAGGGCCAGCGGGAGGTTCTCAACCAACAAAGCCAATGCAGTCTAGTCTATCAGGACATCTGTTGCTTATGAGGGGAGTACTGTAAACAAAGAACAGCCCTTTCTTCTTGTTTTATCTGCTCATTAACAATGTGATGCCTTGTGAACCATAAACATACAGCTTGTGTTAGTTACTGACTTTGGTGCTGATTATAGTGCTGTCAGATAGGAAGTCGCCTTTTCAGATATTTGCAGCATTGTTGCAGGTCTGGAGTGGAGCTGCATCACTGACATGACCAACTATCCTAGGTTGGGATACCACCAATGGTTGGTTTTCAAACTCCATAGAAAATTCTCTCTGAGAGCTGTAAAGCCTACACTGAAAGACAAAAACTGCAACTGTGCTCTGCCAGAGAGAGAACACATGAGAGGCTGAGGCTGTCACCAAAAACGTCCTTGCAGGAGCAGGATATTTTTTAAATGAAAATTGCCGAGAGATCATGGGAAGCAGATGAAGCCATAATGCAGATAAGGTCCTTCTCACTGGTGAAAGAACCTTGTTCCTGAACTCCTTACTATGTGATTGATTTAACCCTCAGGGTGTGGGGAACACC
>NW_026535820.1:16497500-16580000 GCF_028551555.1 Melozone crissalis
CGCCAGCACCATGAATACATTATTATCCCAATTTCCATCCTGTTGCCACGGCAGCACTTTTGGAGCTGCTGGGTTATTAAGTCGTACATCACTAATACCCTGATATGAGCAGAAGTTGGATTTAATATCGGCCTTTGATCAGATTACCTCCCAACAGTCAGCTGTCATTAGAAAATTCCTTTGCTCATTATACCCTCGGAGCTCTGGCCTGTGTAGAAAAGGGGTGGCAGGCCTGATACATGGAGGCAATTTCCAGCCTAGGCCCTGTATTGTACACTTAATTTATTTTCTGACCTTTTTGATATTTGGAAGGTGCTGTACAACTCCCCCTCTCTCTCTTGCTCTCTTCTTCTCCTTGTGTGTGTGTTTGTATGTATATGTGTAATCTTTAGTTTTGTGGGGGTCTCTTTTTTTTGGTTTTTTTTTTGTTTCTTGCCAAGTGATACTGTACTTTGTAGGAGAGTGTCTGTTTTCTGCCTGTCCTCGGGTAATGTATAAAACATGGTGCTTCAGGTAGAGATGAAGGGTAAACTGATGTCCCCCTAAATGGCCAGCCTGTGTATGCACCTAACACTTCACTGAGCAATCTGTCAACATGTCAGCAACACATGTTTTATAAAAAGCCTCCAGTGGGAGCAAAGGCTCCTGCCAGGGCTTAGGAAATGCTTTGAATTCAGCAGATTTCTATTGCTGGAGTCCCCCGAGGTTCCTTTTACAATGCCTACATTTCAGAAATTTGAACTTGGGACCCTTAGGGGGTTCTCTCCGAATGCCTGAAAATGTAGAGTTATATTGTTGCGTGTCCCCAAGCGGTCTTTACTAATACCTGAATTCGGAGAAGCTGGAAATTACAGAGCTCCCCAGGGGGAGCTTTATCCACACCAGGAAGAAGAGAATAACTCTGCAGGGAGATTGCTTAATGCATTGCTGAAATAAAAGAATTTGAGAGAGATGGGTTGAAGTGGGTTTTTTTTTTCTTCTTTTCTGGCCACTCCTTCGGCTTAGCTAAGTCCTTAAAGACAAAGTCAGGGTAAAGAAGCAGCTGGGCTTTTTTTAATGAAATTTTAGATGTGGCTTTTGAAACAGTGAGTTGACGTGTGTGTGTGCGAGTGGATGTGCAGGCATACACACATCCTGAGAATGTTTCTGTTACATGTAAAAGTTTATTTTGCTTTTGTGGTGCATCCTTGTTTTTCCCTGTGTCTCCCTCAGATGCCTGAGTGTGCTTACCCACACTGTGTTTTAGCCTTCAGAAGTACTCCTGCTTGCAGTTTTCACACCATTACTAACTTGACTTACACTGCAGTTTGCCTGCTCACTTCTGTGATGCCTTTTCCTGGAGCAGGCTTGCCTCCCTCCCTCCCAGACCATCAGGACATGGCTGAGCCCTTTCCTACTCGGTGTGCAGCGCCGGTGCTCGGTGCCCCATCCTCTGTTTGTCTCTCGCCCTGGGGACAGAATGTGCATGCCAAGGCCAGGCCAACCCCGCACACGTCCCAGGTATGCTTCACACAGCAAGGGATAAATTATTTTTAAAAGCACCCTATGGTTACAGTAGGAGGCTTCATGTTATACCGGTCGTGATTTTGCCAAGCTTCCAGGACAGCAGGAAAACGCGAAACCCAACCGTGTGCTTTTTGTCATGCCCAGAAAGGCAAAAGCCTCTCTCCTTGCAGGCTGCTTTTCCAGATCTTTCTGTGGCCGCCTTTTGACACGGCATGGCGTGGCCCTGCCGGGAGGGAGCCGGGGCCGGGCTGTTTCCCGCAGGCCCCGGGGGACGCAGGCCTACCTCGGAGCCGTGCGCGGACAAAGAGCAGCGAGCGCTCGCACTCGGCTCGGCCGGCCCGTGCAAAGCAGTTCCAGCTGTGCCTGCTCATGGATTGCGGGGGGAGCGAGGGGAGGGAAGGCATCGCCTTGTGTTCTAGGTGTGGCTGCACGCACGGAGCCTGCTCGAAACACTGCTTTTAACTTCCTTAGAGGAAGGGAAAGGGATATAAACAGGGAGTGATTCTCAGCCCAGGGAAATTATAAGAGCATTTTAAGGCATAAAGTGTGGTTTCAGGTGGATTTGGGATTTTGCTGTGTTTTGGGGGAGTATAAAAATAATTTTCCCTGCATTCTGCAGGAAATCTTTTCCTCCGGCACTTCTTAGTAAATGAGGCAAACTCTGCTCTGCATTTGGATTTGGTGGCCTTAAATGCTGTGAGCTTACAAAAGATACATCTCACTTTCAGAAAGGCTAGCTTTTCCTAGTTTGCTCAGTGATTTTCTGTCTCATTTTTCCTCCAGAAATGTATAAGGTGGCAAAATTAATTACACCGAGTGCAGCTGTGAAAAGTTTGGTAGCACGTATGGTTTTAACTAATGCATTTGCTCATGTGGCTGCTGTCCTCTGAAGGCTCTCTGTTTACTGTGGCAGAATAATTGATGATCAGGGGAGGCTTTTGATCACCCACAGAACAGTGCATGTTTGGGAAAGGCTAGGATGGAGGGATTTGTACCATTCAGAGAGGAGAGAGCAGGAGCTCAGGCTGGTGTGCCTTCTGCAGAGAGACCCATTTAAAAAGAAAACCTAAATTATTCTTTCCTTCCCAGAGTATGAGAGCCAGGTGGTATTTTTTATCCTTAAGAAAAGTAATGAGAAGAACATGCTTTTGATATTTTTAAGTGCAAGTCAAGCTGAGCCTCCTGCTATATTTTGGTAGCACTTCCACTGGACAGAATGTTTGTCCTGTTCATTACAAAAGTGGTGCCAGCTGCCTGTCTGACAAAGCAAGTGTATTTAAAGTGCCTCACTGTGTGTTTAATGCGTTTGAAGAAGGTGTTTTGTATTTTAAGTACTTATAGGCGTCCAGTGGAAGATTTGCATCTGGCACCCTTTTTAAAAATAAAAGAGGAGACATTTTCTCTTCCATGTGGTGCCTTTCATGAAAATGCATCTGTCCTCTTCAGCAGTCATTATCGAAAAGAGAAAGGTTTTGTACTTTGGGGTTTTAATTTTTTTTTTCTATTTATTTTATTTGTATTGGTAAGAAATGTGTCTCTCATGAATAATGTCAGCAGGAGTTTCCAATTAAATGGTGTTGAGCGTGTCATGGACAACTCGATTTAACTTTTAAATTTTCTGTTGCCTCCTTAGGAAGGATCCAGATAGTGCATCAGCATAATCTTAAATTTATTTCCTGGGGAGGCCGCATTTCTTTTTTTCCCAACCCCCAGCCCTGAACACAAAATCCTTCTCTTTTTCAGTGTAACTTCAGAGCAAAGTCAGCCTGCCAGATGGAGTGCTGCTGCACTGGTTTCCCTCTCACAGATACCAAAATACATTATTTTTGAACCATACCCTGTCTCCCCTAAGGCTCAAAGCTAAAAGGCCAGTCTGAACTCTGATCTCTGGCACGGTGGCATGATGCACTGCGTCACTCTTAGCAGGCCAGAGTGTTGCATTTTCCTCCTTTCCAAATGACTATAGTGTCATTCCTTATTCTTTCTAAGATTTTCACCCTGGAGAAATGTGGTCAGGATTATTCAGAGGAGTTGAGTGCAGCTCAGTACTTACAGTTTGACTCAGATGCACTAGGAGTATGGAGTGGTGTGACCCAGTATTCTTAACCAGGGTGTCTGTTTAGAAGCCTGCAAAGACAAGCAAGGTTTCCACTCGAGAGAGGCTGCTTTCACAGCGATGCATCTGTTCTGTGGTGGCAGGCAAAGCCATTTGCCTTGTCTTCCTAGTAGAAAAGGGAAAAAAAGTCCAATTGCATCAAAGTGGAGAAGCAAAGCACAGGATATGTAAACTGGTTTTTTTTCAGTTGTTAATATTCCAAACTACTTAAGTAACCATTAATTAGCTTTTATTTCTTTGTAGTACTTGTCTCCTTTTTGTTGTTGTTTTTCAGCTTGGCACATTTCTTATATCATAACCATGTGCTTGATTTGAGGTCTACCCCTGGGCTCAAAGTAGGTGCTTCAGGAAGCAAAATTAAGTCATCACTTCTGTTTAGCTGGTTAGATACGCTATCAAGAAGACCTAGCCAGGTTTCCCACCTGACGGTGGTTGTAAAATGTGCGCGCTGCTTGCTTTGTCAGCGGAGTAAATTTTAACTGAAAAAAAGGAAAAGAGAAATCCTGTTTGAACAGAGGCTGTGTTTTGTTTGTACAGTGTGCTGGCAGGCCAGAGTGGTGTTTCTTTTCTCAATGAAGCCTGTGTGTTGTGTGAATGACTAAAGCTTTCAGCAGCCTCATCATATAACTGTGTCATAAGCGATTGTCTCACCCATGTATTAGAGCCTGCTCTGTCTCATGGCAGCTTCTCTGAATATTGACTATTTCCACAATAAAATGAATCAATATGTAGAACAATGCAGAAACTTTTAAACCATAAAATTAAATTAAAAAGTGCTGTCTGAACTGGAAACCCAACATAACGCTTCACATGAGGTATATGAGAGAGGTTTTTTTTGTAGGACACTTGCTAGACTCTTGAAGTTGGGACATTTCTAGTGATGGAAAAATGAGAACTAACAAGAAAATTTAAGGTTCTTTTCTCTGATCCTTTATGAATTAACCATCCATTTCACTGGACAATGTTTGTGTGGTTAGGGTGCCTGGGTAGGACTGCTTCCAGTGAAGCTCAGGGTTTATTTCTGAGTCCTGCAATTGGGAGTTTTTCCAGCCTCATTTACTAGTCACAGCAGTATTGGAGAAGTGTTTTTGCCTGTCCAGGTAAGCAATGGGCAACTGAACCTGTTCCTGGTTTACTGAAACCCCCAGATAGCATCTAAGAGCAAGTTGAAGGAAAAAGACTTGTTTTGGCTTCTGCAATGTGACAGCACCTCAGCAAGCTGCTTGGGCAGATACCTGCCTTCAGGTAGATAAACAGTTTTTTTCAATTTCATTGATTGTGTCACATCTCTTTGCCATTGCTAGGGGTTGATGTGAGGGTATCTCAAATAGAGGCTTATGGTGTGATGTCCTCCTGTTTTAATCTAGACATTTATATGAGCAGCATTCTGTATTCACCTGTTGTATTTTCAGGTGAAAGAGACATAAAGTCATAGAATTACAGAATCATATAGGTTGGAAAAGACTTCTGAGATCATCAAATCCAACCTTTGGCTGATCATCACCTTGTCAACTAGACCATGGCATTAAGGTCCATGTCCAGTCTTTTCTTGAACACTTCCAGGGATGATGACTCCACCACCTCCCTGGCCAGTCCATTCCAATTTTTAACAACCATCTGCATGAAGAAACTCCTCCTGCTGTCCAACCTGAATCTCCCTTGGTGCAGCTTGAGGCAATGCCTCTTTCTGTTTTGTCATCGTCTCCTTTCATCTGCTCTTCTCTCAGTGCTATCACCTTTTACTAGGTTTAGTTGTGAGGAATGTCTAAGAGACATCAGTGATGTCTTTTACAACTTACCTCTTGGTAGGGCAGCCAGAGTGTGCCCTTTTCACTTTTATTTTTGTCTGGTGTTCTTTTTATCAGCAACAGACAGGTCTGTGTTTGTGATTTCCTATGTCCTTGTTTCTTATGGTGGAATCCTCTAGTGCGTAATGCGGTAGGAACATGGAGTACATGTCCTGGTTTTGGGTTACTCTAGAGGAGACTGGTTTCTTTATCCTGTCCTTCCCTACTCCCCTGCTCCACCCCCTTATGGTATCAGTTGCCTAGAGCCTGCTGATGTGCATCCTCAAGGAAAGCATTGAGAAAATAATTCTTTTCTACCTGGCTTGCTATTTGTTCAGAATTTATAGGAGCTTGATAGCATGTGGACTTTTCTTCCTGAGTGAGATTTAGTTGCAGTTAACCAATGGATCCAAAACTTAGCAAGTGGGGTATACACAGGCAGGTGGGTGCTGTCTGATAGCATTGGCTTCATTTTTGGGGCGAAGTTATTTGATTTCCTGCCTCAGAAGCAGTCCCATTCCAGAGTTCTGGGGATGGAATATTCCCTCAGCTGCAGTCCCTTGTTTCACTATTATCCTTTAGACCCCCAAAATGCAATGTTATCTGTCAGGTTGAAGAGCTCTGGATGGGAATCCCAGTGAAGCCCATCAGTGCCGCTTCTTAATCAGCTGGAGAAGTCACTGCTCAATGATGTGGAGCACCCCTTGTGCATCCCTTGAGTGCAGAATCCAGCCTGGGATCTCTTGTGCAGCCATGCCTGGTGTTAGGCAAACACGTTTGTTTTACACTGTGTAGAGGAGCAACAGAGCTGGTCATTGTCTGGCACATACCTTCCTTCCTTCCATCTTCTGATCTCTGTGTCTCCTTTTAAAATGGCAGATCTGTATACTTCTCAAGTAATTTTACTTTACTGGAATAAGGGCTGCAGCTGCTTTTTCTATTTTTTTTTTCTTAAATGTGGTATTGTGTTGAATTGGAGTATTGTGTCACTGCAGTGTGTGACATTACACTGTAAAATATAAAGCTATAAAAGTCTGTAATTTATAAAACTATATTAGGTGCTTACTGTATGTATTATGGCCTTGTAATTCACTATCACCTATCATTTATTCTATATATAATTCCATTGAGAGTTTTGGTGACATTATAAAGGCAAAAAGTGTAGCTCAAGTGGCTTGTCATCAGAACCCCAAGAACGAATGTCCTCGTATTGCATTGTATAATGTTTTTAGTATTATCCATAATGCAAGAATAAGGAATTTTTGCTTCACAGAGTTCTAGTTTATGAACCAGGAATGTAATTTGTATCTGTCACAATATACTGAGTGGGATATGACACCAGGTGCTCCCACCATCTTGTTGAATACTTTGTATTAGATTGTTGTATCACATGTTTGTATAACAAGGTCAAAACATTCAGTAAAAAAGTTTTCCCAGCTTTGAACTGTGTGAGGCTTTGCTAACTTCAGTTGAAGAAGCAGCTAATTTGTTTGCTGCTGAATAAATTCCAAATCTTTCTAATTGGTAATTGTCAAATATACTTAAGGTCTTCCTTATGTTTGAAAACTGAGGAACAGTATTTTACACTTGCTGGTCAAAGTGCTCTGGAACTGCTATTATATTTATGATGTTTTAGAAAACACAGAGTATCACAATCCATTTTTGGAAAGGTTCTTAAAGTTAGTGAATTAAAACAATAACAGATTTCGTAATACATCTAAAACCACAAGCTCTATTTCTAAGGAAACAAAGCAGCAAAGCCCTTCACTTGCAGTTGAAGAATTATGTGTAGTGTGGTTTGGATGAACTCACTGTCTGGCTCACCAGGTTAGTCTGATGTCTGTGCAGCAGTTTTGTTACCTTCTTCATCAAGTGTGCTGAAAGCCAGCATTGTCCCAGTTTCAACAGGAAGCCTCAGTGCAGCTGTCTCTCTCTGCTTTGCTTTGTGGATGTGCAGTGGCACCTCCTACTCGGGGATCTTCCAGCTGGATACTCAGCTTGTGTCAGCTGGGTGATGAATCACACAAAAGGAAAAGGGGTGTCTGAAGTGAGGCACTGGAGGCATGGGATTGTGGACCAGTGGCAGGGTGTTTGAGGGAGATCTCCTTCAGCATTGACTCATTGCATGTGGAGAGCAGGCAGCAGAAGCTGCTGGAAGGTGGGGAGCACTCGCAGAGACGTGGGGCTCACCAACAGAGGTTTAGCACCCAGTGCTCCGTGTGAAATTCCTAAGCCATCCCAGCCTCCTTGCTAAGACAACATACTAAGTTCTTACAAATGGAAGAATGTTTGTGAAACTTGTTGGAATTTTTGAGGGGAAACATAAACGAAAGGGTACAGCTCAACCAAAACCAATATTTTTTACAAATGTTTTCCTTGCAGCATAGCGGGACAGCTGTTTGCAGGGATGAACAGATCAGACTTACAGTATAGTTACAAACATTTTAATCAGAAAAGAAGAAGAGGGAGGAGGCAGACAAGGAATGAGCCTGGAAGCCAACTGATTTCCCTTTAAATCACATTGTAATTTCTTTTTTGGCTAGTAAGTGACTTGAAAGTATTGAAAGATAAACAGCCTGAGCTAGGGCCTGGACTTCTGCCATGTGCTGGGTTCCTAATTAAGGGATGAAATTGCAAGATACCGTTCAATTTCACTGCAACTGTAGCGGGGTTTTGTGGGTCAGTAAAACAAATAAAAGGGTTTTTTTCTGTCCTGTTTGTGCACTTTAGATGCATTGTGCACAGCTATCTGTGTTAGCAGTGGTGGGACTTAGCCATACAATCCCTGCAAACTGATGGCAGGAATGGGCCTCTCTTTGAAAAGAAAATACTTGTGAATGTTTGAGTTTTTGTGGAACTTCTCAGTTGAATAACTTCCTTACCCTTTTTTTTGTTGTTGTTGTTTTGACTCTCACATTAGCATTCAACAGTGACTTAAAATCATAAAAACAGAACCATGGATTTTTATTAAGGGCTGAAATTTTTAAGTGCCCTGCAGAAAGCCTCACAATAGAAGAAAATTTAAATTACTGACTTTGTGTTTTTGTATCCATTTTAGCACAAATTTCTATTGATTACAGTGTTTTATTTTTGCCATGGTGCTGTTGTATTTGTAGTTGTATATTACTTACTGACTTGAGCACTATCATTTTCTAAAATGTAGAGGTAAGGAAGTATATTTTGGTTTTGTACAATTTTCAGAATAAATTAAAAAGAAGGTAGTTTCATCCTGAGAATGACTTTCATAACTTCATCCCATCTTGTAACAAGGTTTGAGAAGGTAGGGAAAAACCCTCTGTTCCATTACTTTTAATGTTACTTATCTTAGGGCAATAAAATACTATGAAAATGTAATAATGGGTGTATTTTTTCTAAAATTTAAGCTCTTATCTATAATGCTTGCTTAATACTTAGTTTTTTCTCTTTTCTTTGCCTTTTTTACATCATTTGCTACTGTGACAAACTCTTGTATGTCATACAGAGTGGTAACTCAGGCTCTCTGGCAGTACCAATGAACCATGAATGTCACAGAGTTGCAGACATATAAATGATAAGATGTGGTCTTTTAACCCCAGAAAATTTTGGGATCAGACCCTGGACATGTCAATTAAATAGGCTTGCAAGAGAGATCATGGAATTAGGATTTAACTCCATATCTAATACAGATCATTTGAAAAGTTGTCATATGACAACTGCCTTTAAGTGAAGAACTTTATGAAAATGTGGGAAAGTTGACTTGATTTTTACAGAATTCTTTCTCTCCACCAAACATAGTGTTAGGTGTCTTGCAAACATCACTGAAGAAACTTCATGCTGGATAGTGAATTAAAACCTTATAACCAAAAAGACACTGTGATAAACACATCTACTTGATGCACAAATTTGAGATAGAAAAACATTATTTTATAAAAATCTTTAACTAGCCATTAGAAGAGGCTCTGCATGTTAAAACAGGAAGTGGATGAAAGGCAGTTTTTGTGCCAACAATTCTTCACCCTGTTTGTTCAATTCATAAACATAGCATTTATGGGAATTATGCTGGTAGAATGGACCCTTAAGTGCTCACCCCTCAAAACAACTAATTCTTTCTTTCTCTCTCTTTCTTTCTCAGATGTGTATGAACAGGTTTAAAGTGATATTTTACATTACTTAAAAATTGTGTGAATGTTTGTTGCTGTTGTGTAGGAAGGAATAAATCATGGGCTTTTGTGGGATTTTAAACTCATCCCTGGAGTAAAGAGCTGATATCAAGGCCTTCACAACTGGGATTAATTTCATGTATCTCTCAGGAGTCCATTGGGTATTATCTTCATACATTATAAAAGTGTGTTTTGATATGCTTTAAATTAGTATTTTTTTTCCTTGTCTGTGGAGCAGAGGAAGAGAGATAGTGTGTGTGAGATGGTGTGTGTGTGTTGGATGACATGATTGACATGGGTGGAGAGCTGCTGAATCCAGGGCAATTAAGTGGGTTGCTGTACAGTGTTGTTCCTGAGCATTACAAGGAGTAAAAGTGCAGTCTACGCATGCAGACGTGATACTGAAGAGGAAATTCACCCCACTCCAGGCACATTCCTGCTCTTAATTTATTTCCCTCAAAAGAACTTTCTTCTGTCACTGGAAGCCTATGGCTGAATGCCAGCCTTTGCATGTCTTCACCACTCAGCAGCAGTTTCTGTGGACATCCTCTAGCAGATGCTGTCAATTCTTCACCTTTCTTTCATTCTCCTGCCTCTGCCTTCATGGATCACTGCGTGTTTGCGGTGCGTGTCGGGGAGAAGGGCAGAGAGGCAGGAGGAGGGCTCGGGGAGGTTCAGCTGCCCAGCTCCACCACATGGGTGATCTTCAGTCACCCAGCCCTGTGATCCTCACACGTTGCTGTGACCCTTTGCCCTTGTAGGCAGCAGCACAAGCTGACTAGAATCAAACCTGGCTTTTTCCTTTATCTTCCTTTTTTATTTTATTTTGAGGTAATTTCTTAAAAAAAAAAAAAAAGAGAAAGAAAGAAAGAAGAAAGGATTAAGTCAGAATTGGTAATAGGGATGCATGAGGCTTTGAATTTTGTACAATAGTTAAAAGAAACTTCAGCTACATTTGTGTGTGTGCTTACGTACACGTGTGCAATGGCATGTGAGCATAAGAAGCAGAGAAAGAGTTGCTAAAATGGTTGATCAGGCAAATGGCTTAAATATTTACTGAGGTTGTCGTGGCTCCTTCTGCCTGGTCATAAGTTTTAATCTGCCTGTGCTGGTTGTCTCATTAATTTGAGAGGATAGAATTTAGTGCTGTACTTTGTGGTTGCCCTGATTGCAGAATATCTCTTAGGCCAGAAGGAGAAAAAAGGTAAACAATATCTTTATAAGTGTGCATTCCTGTAATCTTTTAAATAATGCATGTATGTAAGGAAACCTGAAAAGTGCACTCTCTGAAAATCTTACTTTAGCATCAGAAGGAATCTTAATGTTCATCCTGTTTGGACTAATTTTATCACTGTAGGAGCTGGCAGCCTTGCAAAATATATGCTTCACTATGTACTGTCATTGTGATTTTTTCAGTTCTTCAATGACTTCAGTTTTGCAGGCTTTTTCTTGGGTAGTATTGGCAGAAGATTTAGTTTAGTTTTAGGTGTAATCCATTACCTTGGTTTCTCTCTGGCTGTGTCCCTCTTGGTATTCCTTTTTCTTTCTTTGTCTTATTAGATGGAGGGTTGGTTAACAGCAGAGATACCAACATATTTAAATACTTATGGTCTGTGCTAGATTTAGATATTTAATATGGAGCACACAGTGTTCATTCTCAAGGTTCCTTCTTAAGTTCTGCAATAGATTTCTAAATGCTACAAATCTGTGGAGCAGATAGCTCTCCCATCTGTCCATTGTGCCTTGTCCTACTTTGTATCAAAATTATGTCAATGGAAGCCTGAAGAATTTTATGTGTAATCTCAAGAACAAATAAACATCCATTTATTTGCTAAGATTAGTCCAAACTAGTTGCAAATATAACATATATTGTAACAGTTTCCTGTTGTATTTGTGTAATTAAAATTCTCATGCAAAAGAGCACCTGCATCACTTAGCAGTAATGTGCATATACATAACTCTCAGTTATTTAGCTGTGTGCCTGTGTGTTTGCATGTGTTGAGTTTTTCTTCTTCGTGCAGGACTTCTTGTGCTTTCATTGGACAGGATGAAGAGTTTCACAAAATAAGCAGCTTATGTTTTATTTTCCTTGTTTAGTATGTGGCCGTGTGCCATACTTATTCCTTGCAACAGAAGCCTGGCACTTAAGTCAGATTAACTCATTTCTTCATGGGTTTTTGTGTTGCACTCATGATAGTTGTTGACTGATCTGCAAATATTCTCTGTCGTATGAAGTGAGGTGCCATTATAATTCCTATTTTACCCATGGGGAACTGAGTCACCTTTATGAAAGGCATGCAGCTCAGAGTAAGGGGCTGGGTTTTTTGAAATGTATCCTTCATTAGCATTTTGCATGTTCATGGCATGTCAGACCTTCTGTTTATGCTTTATGGCAAAGCAGTTTCCTGCTTTCTTGTCCTCTGTCCTCCCTGTCTGCCAGCAGCAGGAGCTGTCAGATGAATAGGAGATTTTTTTTGCCCAGGTTCATCTATCTGTCTAGCATCACCATGGTCCTTGTAAGCAAGAGTGGTAAAGAAGGTCTTGCCCAGATTTGCGACATGTTTACAGGGAAATCCATAGCAGTTTAGTTACCAAATGCTAACAAATCTTTATTGAATGCACAGTGGGGTTTTTGTGTGTATTAATTCAGTCAGACCAGCACTGTTTTTCTTAAGAACAGTAAAGAGCTGATAGCAGACTTATTGTACAGCCAAATTTTAAGTCCTTTCTGTGAGGATGCAATTTCCACAACTTCTCTGTTAAATGTCTTCAGACCTTTTTTTCTTTGTTCCTGAAAAAGATGACATGTTTTTCCAGACTTCTTAGAGACACTTGAGCTGACTTCAAGTGGACTTTCCAAAAACCCATTTTTGGACAAGTCCTGAGACAGATATCTAGTATGAAAAATTCCAGCCCAAATAGTTAAAATCTGGCAAAGTAATATAGAGCTGGGAAAAAGATGTTATAGTCAGAGGTATTTGTGAGTCCTAGTTAAAGATGTCATTGTCTGCATGTCTTCCAGCCTCTTTGGTTGTTACCAGCAATTATTTTTATTTCAATGCAAATCCCTTTTTTTCAAGTTTGTGTTATCAGAAGTTACTGTGCTAAGGGTTAGGGATATTTTTTTAACCTTTCTTTTTTGGTACCTGTATTGAGAGACTGATTTAGCTACATAATCACAAATGAAATTAATTTACTAAGCTTAACTCAGCTTGCCCACTTCAATTACCAGAGACACCAGAATGGTTGTTACTCTTATGAGCCCTGTCCTACCAATGAATATTAGAACAGATTTATTTTCTCCTGTTAGCCAAGTGAAGTTTTCATGTGCTTAAATCTGGTGACCTCCCCAGCTGAGAAATTTTCTGTATCCTTTGCTTACTAACTAGTCAGAATTATACTTGGAAGCATTTTGCTTTATATATTAAATCAAACACAATTCTTACAGTGCAAAAGAGTAAAAGAAACCCTGAATGTAGCAAAACCACAATTTCCTGTTGAGGCCATAAAACAGAAGAGCTGTCTCTGATTACTTTCTCAGTGGCAGCATGGAAGGGATATGGCTATGCCAAATGGGTTGATGTTTATGGATATACTGGTCACAAACTCGTGTTTATGCAAGAGGTAGTTGGACAAAGCTGCTTTTAAATCCTAATGGCTATTGTTACAGCTGTGAGCTGGAGGTTTGACTACTGATAGTGTCTGCCTTAACATCAGTGCTTATTTCATCAGTGCAAGGACCTTCTTGTGCTTGTATGGGTGGATGAGTAGTTTTTCCAGCAGGCTGTGTATGTTTTAAAGTATCAGGCTATGCATGGTCTCGTAGCTTCAGTGACTGCCGAAGTGGTCACAAAGCAGTGTTAATAAAATACTTCAGAGAATAATTCATCATATAATAATTCATTCATATTATTTGTCTAGTGTTCATTTGTTTTTGTGCAGGAAGAAGGAGATAGAGTAATGCCACTCTTTAACTTTGCTAACAAAAGATATAGTAAGTGCATGAGATACTGGTGTGCTTGACTCTTAGGATGGTCTCAGTGTCTGAAGAGTCTGCTGGACCTCCTGAGGCTTCCAAACACATCTTCAGGTGCTCATGGGCTTTTCAGGTCTAGGGTTGTGTCTTTCAGCTGAACCTGACTGGATTGGCCACTTCCTTGATTGAAAGCAAATTCTAATACTGTTCTATGTGATGTACATGTTATTTCTTTTCTCTATTCTTTTCTTTCATGCTTACTGGGGCAGGCTGAACCTTTCTAGGGTCAGTTGGTAAGGCTGACATCCTCAGCTGCAAATGGGCAGTCAGACCAGGCAGTGTTTGTTTCAGATGTGAAATCATGATGATGAAACATGCTGCAGCATTTTATGAGCTTTGCTCAGATGTCTTTCTGGGCTCCCCCCAGGCAGGCCTTGCTTGTGTGAGGAGCAGCATGTAGTGGCAGCCCTGGTTGCCCTTAGAACCCAGAGCATCTAATCATGTCAGGGTGGCATGGGGCCAAACTGGTGAGGATTTTATTAGCCATGGGCAGGTCCTACCAACAGAGATACACTGCTTCTGAAAACATAGCTAACAGCTCTGCTCAGTGTGACCCTGCCAGCTTGGGACAGGGCTGGATTGAGGGCCACCTCTGTCCTCTTGGAGTGGATACTGGAGAAGCATTGTCAGCATCTGCATATGACAAGGTTGTTTACTAACTAGCCCATCCTCTGGAAGCATTGATGTCTCCAGGCATGCCCTGTGTTCCTGTGTACCAAGCAACAGAGAGACACTGCTGTGGCTGAGGGGCTTGAGATTTGTTCTGAGGGCTGCCTCAGCGACGGCTCTCTCACAAAATATGCAAGAGCAGAGGTGTCTGTGATGAGGCCTCCTATGGCAAAAGTGATGGAATGTGGTATTTGGCAGTTTGCTTCCTGGGTAAATCACAGTTCTGTGCCTCAGCTTCCTCATTTGTAAAATGGGGTTAATGATACTGTCCTCCTTGTTAAAAAGCTCTTGGTATATGCTGATGAAAATACACACAAAGTGTTATTAAGCTAGGTATGATAGATAGAAACTAGGTTTTATTATTACTCCTACTTTTCCACATGTGCGTTTGCATTGGAATTTTCACCTTGTGCTTAGTACAGGTAAGTACTGAAATATATTTATCTAATAAAAACAGTAAGGAAGAAAGAGCTAGACTTCTGACACACTAAAAAGTGACTAAATCAAGATTTAGCTCCTTGGGAATTAAACATCTGAATTATGACCACCTTAATATGGCATTCATTATATAAATTCTTGAAGATCATCGAGCACAAAAGAACATTCTGGGAGTTTCTGTATCTGCTATATAATCTAGGAGATAGTAAGTGTGTTGGGCAACACAGCATATGAGGAGAGAGTTGGGGTGACCTGAAGACTCACATGAGGCTGATGAAAGAGGTAACAGTGTTCTCAAAAGTCCAAATTGAGTATTGTAGTCAAGATTGCAGACTTGCAGGGTCTTCACCAGCAGCTTCTTTGTGCTGCAGCAACCTCCTCCCCAAATTCTGTGAGCCACTAGCTGGGCATGAGTGCCCACAATGTCAGGAAGTGTTTGCTGAAGAGCATAGTAAAGAATGTCCTCTTTCATCTCTGCCTGAGGACTGAAAGGAAGGACCTGCTTCCTCACGTGAAATCTTCTCAGACTGGGTTGTCAAGGGAGAGAAGCTCTGGACCAAGCAGTTTTCTGCCACGTGGCTCTGTATAACCTGACAGACAACACTGCTATATTTTCAGTCTTCCAAAAGTATTTTACTGAAAGTTTAAAATATCATAAAAGTTGGAAAGGCCCACATTACTATTGCAGTGCTGTGTAGGGCTTTGTAGAGGGGTGTACTTCCTTTTATGTTCTATGTGTGTTGAAGGTAATGTTCAGGGAGGTGAGGTCACTTGAATTTCCTTTTCCTCGTACCCAAAGTAGTCTTTTTTTGTCCGTCTTGCTGAGAGCTACTGTCAGTTTTACCTCTCCAGTGCCATTTCAAAATAACTCCAAAACTTCCCCAGCACACTCAAATTAATAAAACCTAACAGTTTGCTACTCTTGAACCTGCTAGAAGAGCTCTTTCATGGTTGACTGGGTGGCTCAGGAGATTACTAAGGGGAGATACTTTTTCTTCTCTTAGTCACCTGTTTGAGACTTTTCCAAGCTAAAAAATAATATTCATTATGCAATCACATATGTTCATATCTCTATTAAATGAGTTGTGCTTCTTCGAGTCTTAAGGGACAAGAGCATATCAAACAGTCATTTTCAAAGTGACCTTTATCTCCTTTTCCTCAGTGACCTACCACCCTATGACTGCTTTCTCAGTTCAAACATCTTTTTTCATAGAAAATAAGGCTCACAAGTTTGCATTTCCCAGGCTTATTGATGAGCTGGTATGTTTTTATTGTTGTTGAAACTGTCTGTTCTCAAGGTAGCTTAACTGCTCTATATCCAAGTTCCTTCAGAACTCCTAGTTTTAGATACTGTGTGCACAAAGCACATTAATTTTCTTTTTCTGTTCTCTGTGCCTAATTTTTTCCCCTTACTAAAACATCATTTTTGATGTCTTGAAGAAATAGGTCAGGACTGAAGTCAAAGAACAATAGGGCTGGAAGATCCTAAGGAAAGCATCTCATCCAGGTCCTTCCATCAGACTTGATCATGCATATGTAGACAATCCCTGATTATTTTTTTTTAACTTAAGTTTGGAAAACTCCAGGGATGGAGTTTTGGGATGAGTGCTGATGGGAACAAATCTTTTAGTGTCTTACAGCATAACTCTCTTTAATTAGTCCTGTAACAATGTGATAGCTCATGGATTTCAGTGATTTTCCTATAAATCTTTTCTTTGTCCTTAATGTAAAATTTGTTCTCCTGCATTTTGCTTCTACTTGGGATGAGTATTTGGCCAAAACAACTCCAAACCTGTGTCATTTAACTGTGATTCTTTATCTCACATTCCCTTTCTGCTTTTGCTATAAAATATGCATGTGTTCTGTGACAATGTTAACATAGATTATAGATTGTAATAGCCCTGTAGGTGACAACGTTTAGCACTGTATGAAACTACCACAGTAGTGTTTTGTGTTTAAAAGGTGAGAAACAGTGGGGTTCAATAGTTGTATGTATTTTGAGAAGCTTATTTCAGAAGAGCTTATGCAGCTACACTTTTTTAATACAATAAAAGGAACTTCAGACTGTTTTAATGAAGAAAGAGCAAAGCTTATTTCTCAGTTTTGGCCAGTTTGGCACTTATTGGGGCCACCATGAGTTGTAAGGAGGTGCAGCTCATAATTCCTCCATCATTGACAAAGGAAATGCACTGTGAGCAATAAGAAGTACAGTGCACAGGTGTGCATTGGTTATTTTTAGGGACAGAGAAGCAGAATAATTGCAATGGAACTAACCTTGCCACTTAAAAATCACCAAGTGCAGAAGCTGAACAGAAAATAGAATTTAAGTAGTAGGTATGCAGTTAATACATTTATGTTTGTGTTCCAGATGCATGTAATTTTGTATACAACTAAGCAAAAATATTAAAACCTATTTTCTCTTTTTCCTTCTTGTATGCACACACAAAACATTAAATTTAAAGAGCTGTATGCCATTAGCTTCTAAGATTCACAATTGTTCTTAGAACACTGAAAGTAGCTCTTGCAATGATAATTGCAAAATGTTAAAGTAATAGCAAACGGGTTCACATTTAGTATAATGATTAGATAAACTAGGGAAAAAACAGCTATTATGTGTTCCTGGACCACAGTGGTGGTAGAAAGCAAGAAAAGTATGTGGTGTGACTGCATATTATTAAAAATGTAGCACTTTATATTTACTTTGCACTTAAAAATTGGAATGATCTGACTAACAGAAACAGACAATCTAATATAAATGGTTTGGAATACATTAAAAATGTATACAAGACAAATCGCTATTTTATAATCATTCCGCAAAGTAGTAAATTTGCACTGCAGGTTTGATTCATAACAAATTTGCATAACATTTATGTGGAGTTTTCATTGTGCTAATACAGTTCTTTTAGCCACTTTTTAATGTGTGCTACCATTCCATTATATACCTTTGGGGGTACTTGGGGGAAAAAAGGGAGCGTGGGGGATGGGAGTTAGCAGGAAGAATATGACAGAGCTGTAAGATGAAGGTTTGTAATCACAGAGCTGAAAAGCTAGGGAAAAATGGATTGAAAAGTGTATATAACTTAAAATTGGGGGAGTGGAGGAGAAAAGCATGTATTCTGGGCTCCCATGGGGATTTTATTACATAGTATTCACTTCATCATTGAGGAGGGCGTGAGAAGAAAGATGGGTATCAAGAGTGCATGGATTGAAGGGGCTTCCATGAACAGCTATGTTAAATGAAGGTGCTTATTAATATACCTCGATTTGCATATGTTTTATATCCTTTCCCAAATATTCCAGGGGCAAATGAATGTTTACATTGTGTATTTTGCCTTTTACTATTGTAGCTCTTAATTTTCTTAATTCCTTTCCATTCAAAAGGCCAATTTGGGAAAAGCAGTGCAAATTTTCTTCGAGGCAGAAATGGGAAATACAGAGGCATGAGGAGAGAATTGGCATTAAAGTGTAGGTGGAATGGATCCATTTGAAAGAAGTCTGGTTTGACATTTCTATCATACCACCATCTTCTTGCTGATGGGCAAAAAATTGAGTAGAAAATCATCTAAATCCCAACTGTGAAATCTGTCTGTGGGAAAAAAATATATTTACCAGTGTGCTTACATCTGCTTTCCAATAACTTCTAGAATTTCTCTTATCACCCACCTCTCCTCCCCAGCCTTTGTCTCTTTTCTGTATTCATCTTTTCTTACTTTATAGAATATGCAAAAATCAGACAAGGAATAAATGCATTGTCCTGTACATAGAATGTCATAAACACAGATTTCATGCTGCTTTTTTATCAACACCATTACTTAAAATCAGTTTTATATCTTCAGATAGCCTGTATAAATATTTATTACTTGCAGTATTTATTACTTGCAGTATTTTCATCTTGAATTTTAATGACCTAATGCAAAGTTTAAATGTTAAGAAGCAAGCCAACTGCCTGGCCAGTGCATGACTGAACACATTTATGTACTGATTTTGAATAGGAGGATGTTAACAGAGGTACCCATCTGTGCACCCCATGTGTAGCAATGGGTGAATGGTATGTATTTGTTCCTTTGTTTAACAAAATTTATAAAATCTTTTGGAGGACAATAATGGAACTTCTATGCTTTGGTCACAAAGTACAAGCATAATAATTTTTTCTAGGTATTCTGCAATGCCTAAATTGTCTCTTCCAAGCAGCTTCACTTCCTGTAGTTTATTCTCTCAATTTGCTCAGATGTCCTGGTAGTTATGCTGGATACCAAGTTCTGATGGCTAGTCCTTCTTCCAGAGTCACAGAGTTATGTTTGAGTTAGTTAAATCCAAGTGTTTCCAGCATCCTAAATGAAGAGGATTGACTTTTGATTTAGCCTGTTATTCAGTGGTTTGGCTTTGTCTCTTCTGCATCTGGGAAGGAGGAAACATGATCCTCAAAACCATGAGACCGACACCCATATAGTTCAGTTTCTGAACATTGAAAGGAATAAAAATAAAAATAAGGGCACACAAAGGGATTTGGGCACTCCTTGTCTCTCCTTGCTGAAGAGGAAGGTTGCAGTCGTCTTCTTAATTCAAAGTTTGGTGAGAAGTGTGGGTTTGCATTAGATTCTGCAGGTTGCTTTTTGAGATGACAGATGTAGATGTAGTGCAGTGATGATGACATGGATGTGAAAAGTCACAGTGTAGGGAAGTAAATGCATTTGTTAATTTGTGTAGAGAGAACACTTCTGGTGAGCTTCATGATAGTGAAGTAGCCTTCTCTGCTATTGCCTTGAACTTTATGTGTTACAGAACAACGTATGGACAGCAAAATGGTGCACTCTGAGCCAATACATAGAGTGACTTCCTCAGTCAGATTCAAGTAATTGTAAAGACCAGTAAATTACATGTCTCAAGCAGTAAAGCCCTCCCTAACAAGTACTGCAGCCTGTTCTGGCTTTTATATTGGCACACTGGTGATTCCTATTCCAGCTGAGGGCTCGGCTGCCTGTGCTTCAGTTGAGAGGCAGAGTGACCAGGGCAGCTTGTCCCTGCTTTTGAAAGTCTTTAACTGAGGAGCTGGATGTCCCAAGGAGAGTGAAGGATGGGAGATAAAAACATAGGGAACACCATTTCAGGTGAGATTGAGCTCTCCGAAGTGTGAAACCACACCCATGCTTACGGAACAGAGATAGAAGGCCCAGGGAAGAGCCTCCCCCTGTCTCCATTGGCTAGAGTGGGACCTGTGTCATCCTGCTGAGACTGGGCATGGAATTGTTTTATGGATATTGCCAGTGGCATTAGATTTCACCCCACAAATGAAGCTGTTCTGGGGACCTTCTGTGGAAGTGTTTCGCAGGTGAACTTTATTCTCCTTTCCCAGTATTTTGACTGAGAGAGGAAGTGATTTCCCTGGCTTCACCTCACCTAGAGGATTGCAGTTTAGTAACTTTAATGCTTTTGTACAAGAAACAAGAAAACTAAATGGCCAGTTCATGAGTAACATCAGGAAATTGTACTTTAAATTTAAAATGCGCCTTTAATATTTCCTTCTCATTTTTTGTTTCTTCATATGGTGGGCTGCCTTTCTGAACCATGATTTCTGAATTTTCTACACAAGAAGCAAAATCAGAAGCGGAGTGTGCCCATTCCTCTCTGGAATATAAAACAATCCTAATAGCTCCCTTCATCCAACTCTTAAAAATATAGTTTTTTCTAGAAGTATTTTACTAGTATGATTCATTAGAGAAGATTTTGTTGTCCATTAAAACTGCTCACACTCAGAGTTGCTGAATGATCATAAATAAAATGCGTAATGATGGTGAAGTTGAGATAAATTAGTGGTTGATATCAAAGGTTTAAATGTATTTTCTTTACTGCTAAATGACCATAATAATCCATTTACTTTTTGTATTAACACTAATAACCATTGCAAAACTCTTCCTAAGAGCAAGGTGCAGGAAGTTTGGTGGTCCATTCTGTGCAGCATGCTGAATGGTCAAGAGCAAGATGAACAAAATTGATGCTGTGTGTGATAAGACTTATCTGACTCCTAACCTATAACAATTGGTTCAAGAAAATGTTTGTGCAACTCAGAGGTAGCTATAGGACATTTTAATGACATTTTTATCACATTTTTTATCCTGAATTTTTGCAACTTTCATTTAAAAATATATTTTCTTGCAGTTCCTATTGTAGTATCAGTGTTTCCACTTTGAACATTCAACCTGATTTGGTCTGGGGCTGTTTTGCAGTTGCAAGCTGTATGCTTATTGCATTCAGAGGAAAAAATAGAGCAAAGAGTAAAAGACATATAATTTACTGATTTTTTCAATAAATACAGGAAACTGTCTGCAATGAATGCCTACTTTCTATGAACTGGAACCTTAAATCATAAATAAAATGTTAATTTGTAGACATGTGTAGTTGAGAAGCAGATGGAAAAATAGAAATGTGCCGGAAAAAGTAGGTATTTGCAGAAGCTAATGAAGTTAATTGGTCTCATTTGGCTACACTATTTTCCCAAACCCCCCAAAGACTGGGCTTTTTAATTCTTTAATTAAAAATGAGTAAGGTATGCTAATATTATAACCTTTACTTTTTTTCCAGATTTCTATATACATACATCTTATTAATAGAACCACCCTTAGCAGTTCAGTATTAGCAAGCACATTAGTAATCTGGAAGTTCTAAGGAGGGTGCCAATATTTTGAAACAATAATTAAAAAATTAGCAATCCATGAGTTAATATATGCTTTAAAACCTTAATTATTATTTCCTTTTCCTGTTTCTACATGATTACAAAGAAATTATCTGTTTTTCTCCAATTTAGAGAATGTAAATTAAAGTACACAGAACAGTTTTGGCTGTGGAAGATTTTAATTTTAAATAGAAGTATTTAAACCAATTTTGATTAACAGGGTTGCAGACTAAGCCTGCAGCAAAATACTGGGAAATGGCAATGTCAGTGAATTAATACACAACTACATGAGTTGCTCTAAACTCTGTGTTTCTTTCTTGGTGGGAGGGAAATACTGGAAAATATACATTCTCCTTGCTAATGGACGGAAATATTGAAAAATATACATTCTCCTTGCTAATGGGCATTGGAGAGAAGCAGCTCAGTCCCTGTCCTGTACGATGGGGTGTGGGGTGCAGTGAGCATCCACAACTGCAGCCCAGGCACCCCTGGCTGAGGCATCGCCTGGCCCTCCCTTCCATACGAAGTCTTCTGTCTCTGGATGATTGAGTTTGAGCAACTACTTATGGTTTCAAAGGATTTGGATAATGTTTCACTGTAGGGTTGGAAATCTCTTTGAATACTGGGCTGCAAAGGGACAAAGACGTAGTTTCAACGCCTTTATTAGGCCCTGGCTGTAGAAGGGAGGAACAATAAACCATCTCTTTTTAAAGTTAAGAGATCTTGGAACAGGCCGCTCCAATAAATCCTGGGTTTAAAAAGTGAGGTACATGCTGCAGTGCTGAAGTTGTTTATTCATCTGGAGTGTATTAGGCTCTTGATTAATAAGAAGACATCTGCAATTTTACATAAGAAACAGAGCGGGCAGTTTGGCAGTTGTAAATGGAAATGGGGAGAGAAGAGCCAAACCTATACAAAGCCGTCTACTCCTCATTGCCACTGATGTTGATAATAATCATCACTATAGTGGTTAAATATATATATTGATAAAATGTTTTAATCTGAAGGGCTCAGCAACCATTTTTGCAAGAACTACACATCTTTAAGAACTAGGAGCTTTTCAGACAGCTCTATAAAATGGAAAGTCATCTTTGTGTACCTAATCTGATCTCACAGGTCTCACACTGACATCTGACAGAAGTAACACATTTGACATCGAATTTGCACTGATACAGGACTGATATAGACTAATTCTTGATGTTACCTTACATGTCTCCAAAATCTGTGAGCAAAATCATCAATAGAAAATTAGCAAGCCTGTCAGAGACACTTTCATAGGAGCAATCTTGCATCTTAAATTTAAGAATGCTTGAAAAAACATCCAGCAAGTAAATAGGGCAAAAACTGTGTAAAACTCTGAAAAATAAACTGTTGCCTAACACATCCAATGAGTGTGATGACTGAGAGCCTCAGTGAAACCCAGTAAGATTTTGAGGGGTTTTTGGTTTTGTTTTTGGGTTTTTTATAATGCTGCCCTTAACTATGCAAGTCTATAATTTGGTAGAGAAAATAGAACCGTGTTCAGCAGAGTTTCAGACAAATTGTTTTTCAGTTAGAAATTGATTGGGAGGGCCAACAAACAAAGCATTAGTATTCATTTCAAGAAGTCACGTGCATTGTTAATAATCCATAAAAGGGCAAATTCTGAACAACTGAACACCTCACTCCAAAAAAAATGTTGATAATATGAGTCAGATGGTAGATCAGCACTTTTTGCAGTAGAAAATGACAAGGTAGTTCTTGCCAAATAACTCTTGATTAGGAGTACAGGAAATTTTCAATATTTAGTGTTGAAAACTTGACCAAAACAATCTAATCCTCTTGGCACTGCAAGCCTAGTCAAAGTGTAAGGCAATGGTGAAAAGATGAGAGGAACTAGAGACACATCTGAAAGTTTTCCAGAGTTGGCTATAAAGCAGGACTTCATAAAGTGGAGAGTACACAGGAATCAGTCTGATCCTTTTGCAAGCCATCTATCTGCCTTTCATGACTCCATAAATGTTTGTAGCAACTCTTAATAAGGAAATGTAGGATTAGCAAAAAAATGCATGCTGGTTAGCCTTCAAGGCAGTTACATCTGGAAGTGGGGAGCCATGCCACATGATCAAGCAGCTCTTTACAGACCATGTGCAAGTACTTCTGGTGCCTGTGACAAGGCCATTAAATGCAACTTAAGGAGTTAAGGTGTAGGAGTTATCTACACCTGAATGCACTGAGACTTGATGTTCTACTGTGTAATGAACCACTGTGCATCTCATTTTAGCTGAACCATGGGAGAAGCAAAATTTGGACATCAGTGTCATCAAAAATGTTGTTCTCACATCTGTATTTCCTTTATCATCCTGCTGGGCCATCTGAGGGTCGTGCTGCAGTGGTAGCCTGTGAGGTACCTCCAGCCAGGCTAGCAGGGACAGAGCCAGGAGCAGAGCGCTCCCTGGGAGGAGCACACACGTTTGGAACACAATCTGTGGCTCAGTTAACCTTTTGGGCTTTTCTGGAAGAGTGGCTTCAGAAATATGAGTTTGTTTATTTTTTATCAGGAATTAGTTAAAGACGTAATGTACATCTTAGGGTCTTTGTGGAGGAAGGAAAAGCTTTCTTTTTGGATATACCTTTATTTATTTTTATGGATGTATAAAATTACATGTACACATTATTTTTATATCTATGTTAGCTTTCCATATAGTCACTTCTGAATGCATTTTGTATATCCAAGTTAAAGTATTTGTACTTGGTTAAAAAATGGTTTATAGCTAATTGTTTTAAAATGAAATCACAGTGTGATTTTGCTGAAAGTACTTGTCTGTGGGAAGTTAAAGAAATCCTACAAAGGCTTTTTTTAATGTAACTTACTGAAGAGGAAGAACTGTCATGGTAGCATATAAATGGGGCAGATGGAAATATCCCCTCGAGGCTATGGGACTTGAGTTAATAAACCTTGAAAAGTTACCATAATTTTCACTTTGTATTTTCCTCATGAACCCAAGTAATATAGCTCATTCGTTTTGAATATTACCACTAGACTCCCAGGCAATAAGTCTGATTTTCTTAAACCCTACTTCTAACCAGATCCAGACCAAAGCTAAAATGCTTGTCCCATTAAAAGTTAATAGCAAAAATTCCATTGGCTTCAGCAGGGCCAGGATTTTATTCTTTGAGACTTTGGATTTTAGTGTATTTGTTAATGTAAGTTAAATTAAACAGCCTAGTGTTCAAAAGGTTGGCCAGTTATTTTTCTGCTAATCCTCCTCTGTATCTGTTGGATGCATTTGCTAATATTTCCTTGATATAAATATCTTGCTAGAAGTTTCCTCAGTGTGTTCAGTACATCATGCCTGCAACACAGAGAATATTAGCTTTTTTGCAATTAAATGCATGGGGAAAGGGATGACTGTAGTTGAGCTTATGAAAATAGTCACTTAGGGTTATAATCTTCCTGCAAAATGAATAGGAGCTCATGATAAAGCTAAGTCAGGGTCACTTATTCTCTTTACCTCCATAAGAGAATCTGAGGTGATACACACTGCCTCTTCAGAGGAATGCAGTTTTTAGTTTGTGAAGGAAGTCAGCAAATTAGAATATTTCAGAGCCAGTAATTTGTATCAAATAGCAACAGAAATCTAGAAGTTTTCAGTGGAAATAAAATGGTCCAATGTGAAGATGATAAACCTGGGCTAAAGTAGCAGACTTAGAGCCATGGAACAAAAGCCAAGTAGTTGTGTAGAAAATTTGGGGAGAATGAAGCCTTTCTTCAGCCATCCCACCCTCTAAGCAGCAGAGAGAATGTTGTACCAGTGCATTCTAAAATCCCAGCTCAAGGCTGAATGAAATGAAGAAAACAGATCCTGCCATAATAAAAACACATGTAAAATTCCTGGAAATGTTTCCTGTTACAGGCTGCCTGGTTAGTATAGGCTGCCTGGACATTGGTACAAAGTCAGCAATTGTCTGATGTTGTTCATATTTCTTTTTGCCAGGAAGATGAAGATCAGACCGGAAGGTTATCGGTCTCCTTTGCAGTCATGTTAGGATCAGAAGGAATAAAAAAACTAATTGTCTTGATTGCATTTCAGATTGTTTTGATTGGGATTATGCCCATGAGATAAAAAGCCACAAAACAGGCGTTTTTTCCTGCCACAGTAAAAGCCAGAGAAGAGCTTTTGCTTTGGAGTTGATACAGAGTAGTCCAAATAATGTCCTGCAAGCCAGATCCAGTCCACAGCATGATTCTTCCCAGATTACCAATTTTTTGAAGTGACCCTGTGTTGGGACTGTAGCTCGGCAGGAACAGCTGTTACTGGCTCCTCCGGATGGTCAGGATGCTCTTAGTGTACCCTTCACTCCCCAGCTCTTCTCTCCTCAAGCTGCCACTGTGTCCATGTTGTGGGTAAGGGCTCCTGTCCCATGACTACAGACCCTGTCAGGTATCCAAGGAGCTGACCCAAAACTGGCATCTGGCCAAGAGCAATTAAATGATTGGACCAAATGGGTAATACCTTATTCCAAGATGCGTATTTGCCTTTTTTCACAAGGCAGTCTTCCTTCTCTTTTTTTTCCCCCTGTCTTTATGTGGGATATGAGTTATCAGGGGAGTTAGAGGTTGCAGTTCCATTAGCTGGCTGGAGACATCGCAATATGTGATATTTTCATTTGGTCTGCTCTGAGCTGTTCTTGCTTACAGGAGGTCTGCAATATATTTGCAGGCACGTAACGTATGCCTCCAGTAGACATGTTTCAGAGGAGTGAAACTGGTGGTAGCACAATGTCCACAAGGCTGTGGAAAATGGGGGGGAAACACTCAGACCATATGCCTTGAGGCTGCCTTCTTAATGGGCTTGAAATAAAGAGGCAGGAAGTGTTCTGGTGTTCTGGGATGCAGAGAGACACATTTTCAGGTTAGTACAAGATACATGTTGGGAGTATTATTGACCAGTGTGGTTCCTTCTCCAGCAAGAAGGGCCCTGGTTCTACGTCCTCGTGATGAATTTCCAGCTTATTTGAACAGTTTGCTTATTTATCTTGGACAAAGACCATACTGCAATCATCTGGGCTAGACTACTGTAATGTGCTCCTAATTGTTTCCCTTGAAATGGATCCGGAGCCTTTTTGGGGTGGCTATATTAAAAAATACAGGGCTGTCCATGTAGCTGTTCAAATGTTAATCCCTGGTTCTTGGGCAGCAGCCGTGCGCTCCGTGTCCCTGTCTGGCAGTTGCTCGCGGTTGGACGTGGCTTTCTCTCCCCAGGCTGAGTCAGACACAGGCCGAAGGCAAGGCTTTCTTGTCCTCCGTTGTGGAGCTCCCTGCCAGAGCCCCTTGCTGGCTGCCTTTAAGGCAAGCTGCAAGCCCTGTTTATTTCAGTTGGCCTATCCATGACTGTTTTATGGGCTCCCTACCTTTGTTTTTGCATCTGCTACCCTTTTGTTTTTCTCTTTCCTCTAACTAGTCAGGAATTGAATCTTTTGGGGCTGGCAGGTCCCTTTTGAATTCTGTGTGTGTAGCATATTGTAACATGCTATCAGATTTTGCTTTCTACTTTTACTGTTTTGCATTTGGCTCTTTATGCTACTTGGCTTGCAATTGGTGCTTTAGAAAAGATCAAATAAATATATCATTGTGTCAAGTCTTATTTTGTATGAGGGTTAAATCCAGTATCCAAATATAGAAGAATGTGTTTATGGGGAAACTTAGTACTGAGAGAATTAGAGAGAAAGCTCCAATTAGAAAGCAAGCTGATTCCATGCCATTTGCTATGCCATGTTTTCTTTAAGAGAAAACTTCTACTGTAATTAGCAAGAAAGTGCAGCCTACCGGCCAATGCATTACCTAACACAGAGCCTGCTATTCAGTCTTAGGAATAGTTTGTGCTTTTTTATGCTCCTGTGGAGGCTGACGATACTGTGAAGTCCAGTATCAGCAAAACAGGAGTCTAAACACAAGCAGAGTCAGGAAATCTTGTACAATAGATGATAAATAGTGATTTGGTTCATTGGCCACTTCAGGAGGAAGCATGTAAATGTAATCGTGGAACACAATGGTCTGTGCTTCAAGTTTAAGCACTAGAATTAAAGTGTCTGTTTTCCATCCTGGACAAATGATTTAACTGTTACATACATAGCCCAGCCCATGTACACGATGTTTTTATTTATGTTATGCGGGCTGCCACGGGATCAGCAGAAGTTCAGGTCTTTGTTTTAGAAACTGCATAGGACTCAGCAAAAAGAAGTGTTTTACCTCACATTGAGATAAGTCTGATAACATCAACCGGGGGAATGAAACAAACAACCAGGAGGAAGAGGAAATAGCAGCCAAGTGCTGTACAAAAAGCAAGGGTCTTAGTTCAAATATTGTCATCTGAAAATGGTTTATGGGCACTAAAACAGAGGAGTGAACCCAGGGGTAAGGTCATGCCACTTTGCTGAGCTTTGGGAATCCGGGAAGTTACATATCATCCATCTAAGGAAGTTCCACTTGTAAAATACTATCAAAGCCCAAGTCGTTTAGGGCAGCTTGGTCCTGCAAAACATTACAATTATTAATCACTTGACTAATCCACATTAATCAGTACAGCCTAGTAGCAAAATTATTAATCAGCTTGCTGAACTGAGCAATGTTGCTAAGAAATGAACCTACTTGGAATTTTAAAATTTATGAAAGAGTAAGATGACTGGAAAAGATGCAAAATCTCCACAAAATCAACTTTATGTCTCATCTTACTGTTTCCATTCGATCTACCACCAACAAGACCAAAAACTTTGATGCACTTTGGTACTCAGAAAGTAAAGTATTCCTTCTGTGTATGCGTGAAAACTGAGTCTCCTTCCCAAACACAAACACAGAGAGAAAATTAAAACTAAAGATAAAAAAAGATGTGTGAGAGGGGAAAGTAAGTATTTGTTTCTTAATTGTGAGGAGGATGGTTGTTAGGCTTTTAAGAATAGAACATGTAAATGAGTACAGAAACAGCATACAACAACGCATCCAGAAATTTGAATGTGATCAAAACATGTAAGATACATTGGGAGATATGTAAGAGTCTTTTCAAGAAGCCTCAGGGAATTCAAGAGAATAATCTGGTGTATATAGCACAGCCATCTCACTTGAAGCAAGGAAAAATAAGGCAAAGGGTAGTAAACAAAGTTTGACACGTATATTTCAGCACTAGAAGTAATAAATAATGGTTGTTGGTGGGAGCTGAGTGCTTTGCTGACAAGAACAAGATGGCAATAACTAACTTGTCCCAGATGAAGAACAAAATCTATTTTCTGTAGATGGATGACTGATTAAAAATGTCTGAACATCAACAATTATAAAATGGTGAGAAGGATCTTGGCTGTTAATGCTATTTCAACTACTTTAAAATGTGTATTTTCCTTACATTTCCTTCAGGGAGTCACACAATCCTCTGCTGTCTTCAGACACTTGTGCCTTCTGTGGCATTTTGGGCTGCAAATGTTCTGGACCAGAGGAAATGGAAGCAGTGGTTCTGTTGTGGAAAGGCCACTGCTTTCCAGAGCAGGTTGATGACACAGGCTATTGAGTCCTTACAGAGAATTGTTTGTCTTCTGGTTTTAGATGGCTTTAATTCCTCCAAATTACTCCTTGAATAATAGGAAAAAGGGCAATTTGAATTTCAGTGACAGATTGGACATAACAGGTTGCAACTATTAGGTCTAATTTTACCATACTGAGAAATAAAATTGCCTAAACATAAACATCGATCACTGATGCAGTAAATTAATTTGTACAGAAAAAGTAGTTTAACTGCAGTGCACATTAAACATAGAAAATTTTCAAAATTACAGCTCTCTGAATTAATTTGTACACTTGTTTACTTGTTAAAAGCAAAGCGTAACTTTTTAATTTTTTTTTCTCTTTGTGAATTTGAATTGTGAACAGCACGGACAATCACTGACTGCTGTTTTTTTCTTTTTCCCCCATTTCTGATCAGGTTAATAGACGCACTAAAGACCTATTTTAAATGTTTCATTCTAGCAAGTAAATTCAGCATTTCAATAGGTTTGAATTATACTTTGTTAAGAACTGGTGATGTCATATAATTTAAAAATTTACGATTTGGTTCAGCAACGAGTTTACATTCAAATGTGTCCTCAGGCTTATTTAAACTGTTGAAGTCTTCCAAACTGTTTCACAAAACATGTCATCTGTGTCTTCTTCCTTCTACTCCCAAAAAATCTGTACATACTACTTCCCCACATTTTAATATGGTATCTAGAGACTTAACATAGATGGTAGCCAACTTTTCTTCATTATGGCAGTTGCTATTTTTATTATGCTTATTGTTTTATAAAATGGAAAAGAACATGCCCTTCTTGAAACTATGTCTGTAACATTACTGGTCATATGCAGTTGCAAGTGCATATGTAAGCTGGATAAAGGTTGCCTAAGTCACAGTGGAACAGGATCTGCCAATGTGCCTTATTTTGATGGTATCTGGTGTCTACTGTTTTCAAGGACAGTAGTTCGATTCAAACACAATTCTGATAAGTGGCAGGTTTTCATGTCTTTAATGCCCTTACAAGGGCATCACTCTCAAGAGAGGGAGGTGAAACCATTTGGATGAGAATTTCTTCCCCTCTCCTTTGTGCTGACTCACCAAGATAATGGACAATTAATAGTGAACCTTCTCTGCAGGGAAAGTCTAGGGTTATCACTAATAAAAAGTGCTCATGAAATGTTTGGACACAAAAGGGGAAGAAAAAATAAACATAAAAATGTATGAAGCAGGACCAGCACAAGGCTGGTCGAATTTTTTTTTCACCTGAAATTATGGTGAATGATTTTTCAGTAGGAGCAGCTTTTAAGCTGGCTCATTTCTTGTGAACTGTGAAAAGAAAGGACAAGAGGAATGTTGCTTTTTTATTTTTTAAGGGAGAAAGCTGGCTTGTATATTTTTTGGAGACACCAGTTAGCAGGGCTGGCTGCTCTTCCTTACCAATCACATCATGCTGTAAAATTTTCCCTGGTAGGATAAGAAGGAGTGGTCTAAATAAATTGCTCTTCACCTTATCTTCTTATTCAAAAGCAGGTTTGCAGGATTCTCTTCAGGTTTACTTTCATCCTCATTGCTTACATTTTGACTATATGTGGGATTAGTTTCCTTTCCTGAAGAGTGCACACTTGCCGTTGCTCACAAATGGTGAGTCTGTGCAGCCCTCAGTTTTTGCTTCACTGGGCAATCCTGGCAGCTCTCAGGTGCTCCCATAACAGCCTGCTGCCCCCGAGGTCACCTGGAGAAGGAGTTGCTGGAGGTCAGCAGAGTGCTGCTCACATTCACGAGCCAACAGGCAGGCTGCCCTGGGGATTAGCGCCGTGGCTGTACCTGCACTCCCGCTCTGGCGAGCGATGGTGCGATTGTGCGCCTCTGTTGTCCAAGTAAACACAGGAAAGATGTACAGTGTTTCCTGGAGTTAGACAAACCAAAGATTAGTCTAAACTGAGAGTGGAACAGGTTAACTGATCTTTCTCTACCCTAAGCTTTCATTTGTCCCTCGAAGCACTGAGCTGTCAATAGAGTGTGCAGACTGATAAGTATAGGTTCTCCTCAGCCTGAAGAGATCTGTCTGATAAGATGGCCTTAAAAAAGAGAGAGAGAGAGGAAAGTACGTTAACTGCTTTGACTGCAAAATACCCCCTGGTAGCCAGAGATAAGACACCTTGAGCTGCTCAGAAGACCTTAGACAGGATGTAAATGAAGCCAATAAAAAAAAAAAAAAAAGAATAATTTCAAATCCAGCCGCTATTCTGCTCTGCCCTTATTTCCAGCCCTGACAGCAAAAGGCTTAATTTACTGTATTTCACACCAGGCTTCCATTCTACACTGAGGAAGCTACAAAGGGTTGTTTAAGATATGGGCTTTAACAAAGTGGAGATCTCTTTATTTTTGGAGAGGCCTCTATTTCAGGCACTTCATCATGCATTTCAGCTGGCTTTGGTGAATGGAAATTATATAGAAGAGAAGGAAAATTCTGCCTTTTACAAAGAATCACACCTTCTCATTTTTATAATTTAATCACTCAAATAAATCTATATTAACATGAAAGGATTGGAGTGAAGCATATACATACTTCAAATGCAACTTTTACTATGCAAAATTCCACATAGAGGGACTGATATTCTGCAAGATAAGCAGACAGTAGGTGTGACAGTTTACACATGACATATTCATAACACAGTTTGGTCTTCTGAGCACTGTGGACTGGGAAATTTGTTAGGTTTCCCTTACAGGCTAGACCACCTGGATATTATTGGAAGCCATGCACACCTGCCCACCTGTGCCTGTCCCATGGCATAGACATCCACATGTTTTCCCATTTAAGCAAACCTGGGGAAAATGAGAGTCAGGAAGAAAGGACTGTCTTACACAGCATTTTGACTGCACCAAAAAGGTTCCCTAAACATGTTGCCCCCAGTGCAACTATGCTGCATTAGAGTTGGTGTAAGCATTTGTCTGCGATCTTGTTAATAAAAGCAAGGTTACCTTTGCCCCAGGACATCTTTTTTAACAGCTGTGCAGCACATCTGCACTAACAGTCAGATCTAAAACAAGAGACCCTAAAATGGGATATTGATGGACTATAAGCTAAGTAGAATTGGTTATCTAACGCTTACCTTCCTGGATTTAGCCCACTTTGGTAGGCACCTCTTCTTTTCATGAAAATTTCTTGGGTTACGGTGGTTTGGTAGTTTGTGCAAACCATCCTAGTGTGAGCATCTGGTCACCTGCTGCCTTTGATCAGCCTGCTGCATGGAGAGTGTCATACCTTAGTATACCCAGTCAAAGTTTTGGGCACTTTCAGCAAGAAATGCTGTGTTCCTGTCTCTTCCCTACCTAGGGACCAAGTAGGTAAAATATGACATGGCATGAGGCCTTGATTCAGTTCTCTGAGTATCCTGAGGGGATTCAAAGCCTCATTTCCTGCCTCTGAGCAGAGGGTCTTAAGGTGTCCCAAGGTCCTTTCTCCTGTAAGCTGGGCTGAAGGAAAGAGCATCCTATTCATAGAACTGATAGGAGCACATTTGAGAAAGATTTGCCGTCTGGAACTCATGCTTAAGTTTGTTTTTATCCAGTGCCTCTTTAATGTATAAAGAGCCCAGTACTCCCCTTTCCCAGCTGAGTGCCCAAGCTGCGAGGCTGCAGACCTTTTCCTGGTTCCCCCCCAGGGCCCCATGAATCCTGCCTTCTTTGCTTCCCTGGCTCCTGGAGACACCTAGGTCCCTTTGCAGATCTAGGTCCAGGAGTTTTCACCTGTGTAAATAAGACCTCCACCACATTTCTGTCATTCTAAGAAATAAGCAGTTCTGTGTTTATTTACTGTATTTAATTCTAGCACACTGTAAAATAACACTGATGTGTTTTTGAAAGCATTAACTGCCTACACTGCTTTTGCTTGATCTTAATTTTCTTTTACTTTCCATTTCCTTGAAAAGATTTTTAGATATCTTTGCCTGGGCTTCTTTCAGATGCAATTATTGACTCCCTTCTTTCTCTCTACCCTGTATTTCTTGCTTTTTCTTCTCCACACACTGCCTTCCTTCCTTTCTCTGTCCTAGTTTAGCCCCCTCCTAACTGTCTTGTTGTTGCTGTTCTGATCTAAAGGCAATGAGGCAAAGAATTGGGGTGGTTGAAATGCAGGCACAAGTGATAAGCAGACATAAGTGATAAAAAATGGGGGACTTTCATGATTAAACTCTAGATTAACTGAAAGAAGGGAGATACTCAAATCAGGACCCAAGGTGATGCTTGTCATCTCAGGGGATTATGCTTGCAAATCCCACCCAGAGGCTCCATCTTTTGTCTGAGCCTCCAGCTAGGGACTTTTTTGACAGCCTGCTCTTCTCCCTGCAGGGTCCTGCAGCTGTGTGGGAATGGGGACTTAAAGGGCAGCTGTGAAGCGGGGTCTCCTTCAGCTCTCAGGGCCTGATCTTCTGGACCATTTGATTTTGGGAAGGAAAGAGAAATAATGACATTTCTCTGACTTAAGGCACACTCCTTATGTTGTGACCCAGGAAAGAAAGAAACTGTCAGCTCATTTTAATGCCTATTTATTTTGAAAGTTTGACTGGGACTGCATTACAGGGACTGCTGTCTCTGAGGCTTTCAAAAGGAGCTGCAGCGTGGGGGAAGATTGGAGGGAGAGGGCTTTTGGTCCTATTCATGTTGTTGCCTGGGGGAGAGCACAACCCAGTGAAAACAGAAGGCAGAGGGAAATACTGGGGTCCAGTGAAGAACCCTGAACTGTTATCCCTTAGTCATTTGCTGTTCTTAATAAGCAGTACAAATACTGTTATCGGCACAACAAATTATAATAATTATTCTCTAGCAAAAACCCAATTGACTGAATCACTACTTTTAGTACATGAGGTTGTTAATATACAGGTTCTTAGGAGATCATTATTATGTGCAAGTTTGCTGGAGTATCTGAATGGGCTTTTGCTCTGCCATTATCTTAATTTTAAATGCAATTATTCTCAGGGGTTTTTTTTCTGATCCTAGTTTCAGATGGAACAAGCCTGGTGGTCTCTGACTCATACTGTACAAACAAACAAAAACAAAGACTAAAAGAAACAGCAACTTAACAGGGAAGAAATACAGTGTAAATGTGTTTGTCACATTTAAGCAGTGGACAAATGAGCTAATTTGAATCGCTTAGTGCTTGTACAGTCACAACTAAACAACCCCTGTAAATTAATTGTGTGACATGAGATTCCCAATTATGTAAAGCAGTATAATAAGCTGTGAGGATGGTGACTGTCATTAGTTATATGTACAGGAGTGCGGAAAATTACTTATGCTTTCTCTTTGCCTATAGAGGCACAAAATACCAGTTCCCTCAAACAGGCAGAAGGGTAGCTCTGTTTTCTTCTAGTTGCAAATTGAGTTTTGTGTGTGATTTGAAAGATGGAGCAGAATATGAACTGCTTACATTTTCTTTAATTTGGCTGCAGAAGATGGAATTCACTGGGCTCCGTCTGTTCAAATGAACTTTAAGCAACAATCAAGGAAAACATTTATGCTCCTCTTTACATATGTAATGGTAATATGTCCTCTGAAGAAGACATAATGGAGCTGGAGCCTTAGGTTACCTTAGGAGAGCAATACAGGAATGTTAACTACTTATGTAGGCATTAAAGGCATTTTATAAAAGCAAGCAGGTTTTTTCTGTGAGGTATTAAAGTGACTTATTTGTTGTTTCTAGGAGCTGCCTTTCCTCTGGTTATGAAATTTAAAATGGGGAAACCTCCCTACCAGCTGTCTCAGTTCTTTTGGTCAGGAACCCCTGTATGTTGCTCCCCCAGTAATCTAACTGTTAATGCATTTAATTGGTGCTCCCAAAGCAGTTTTGAAATATTGATAGATTTTAAAAAACATCTGTAAATTATAAATAATTTTTAAAGTTCACATTTCTCTTCTGAATGCCCATTACAGAGTATTAGTTTTCAAGCCATTTAATAAGTTATGAGACAAATGAGTGAGTTTAATGTGGGGTCACTGATGTGAAAAAAATGTGATGATTATATTAAAGTTTCAGCTTTTCCAAAGCTGTGTACATTTCTATTGAAAGTAAACAGAGAATTATGTTATGTAATAATGTATATTTTATTTAAAATTATTTAAAGACTAGTCCTACCTTCTACTTCTATTAAAAACTTCAAAACTATAGCTTCTTTCAGTGACATGTATGTTAGGCCATCACTGAAGCCATGTTAATCCTTAAACACTGTCCTTTGATCTTCTAGTTATTTAGATCTATTCAGCACACAGCACAATATTGTTTTATTTCAGCAATATCTAACCTCTTCATTTGCTATTTATTCACACCTGCATATTCCCGTAAGATTCCTTATCTCATTTTCAGGGTAGCCCTGCAGACAATTAGTGGTGGTAATAATATAAAATGTGGCCAGCACTAAAACCTGAAATGGCCATTACAACTAAACTATATGATATATAATAACCACTCCACTCAATTACCTGCACAAAAATGCAAGGATTGAAAACTGTGGAGCCTTATCATACATCCAGTTAACTGACCTACCTACCTGCTATTTAGTCTTTCCTTTCTTACAAATCATGTTCTACTTTGTGGCATGCTGTCTGGGAAATTAGCAGTGCTGTACATTTGCATGAGTTTTCCATCCTTTTCAATACCTGTGTATAAGCACATATAAGTCTCTGCACTGGCATATGAACAGGTCTTTGACTGGTGGTAGGACAACAAATAATAGTTACATAACAACCCAATGCATAAATGCATACATGTGCATTCACCATCCACATGCCTGTGGCAGTATGGAGTACACAGGTTTATGTGCTGCTGCCTGGTGTACTTGATTTTTCATTTTTAGTATCTATTATCTTCCTATGTAACTCATTATTTTTTACCTGGTAAAGAAACCTTTTTGTTTAGTACTTTGGGTGGATTCCTGGGGGATAGTTGTGTCACCAGTCTGTCATTATTGTTATGGGAGAAAAGTAGCGAGACCATATGAGCAGGACCCAGAGCTGGAGGTGTCTGTCCATCTCAACTGCTGGGCTTTCTCCTTGGTCAAATCCAGCAGTTTAAGCATTTTGCCAGCTCTGTGTTTCAGGGGAGAAAGAATTATTTTTGCAGGAATGGCTTAGACTGGGGAGATGCAGGTTCTGTTTCCTCCTTCACAAAGATTACATTTGTAACCTGAGGCAAAGCATTCCAGCTTGTCTGTGCCCATTACTTGAGCAGCAAAATGGGGAAAATGGAAAACTGCTGCTTACAGGATATTGAAAATATTAATTTGTTCATATGTGTAAACTCTGTTCTGTCAGAGGGCCCCTATGTATTATGGCACATAAAGGTTAGCTGACGTTTGCTTTAGGAATGTGGCCATTTGTCTAGTGGCAGCAAAAACATGTTTAAATCATACAGAAAAATAAGCCATGATAAACCAAGTGCCCTGAAGTCTACTCCAGCAAAAGCATGTGTGTGTCATAGACCTTCCTGGTGACTAAGTAACATCTTTCTGAAGCAGTCCTGTTAATTCAGCCAGCAGCACTAGGGATAGGATCACTTTTAAGACCTCACGTCTGCTGGGGTTGGCACATGAGTGGCTGGCTGCTAACTCCACAGAGGTGCTTTTGTGCTCTTGTGCTTCCCCCTTCCTCCCCCCCTTGCATGGGATAACTCCTCCTGGTATTGCTTCACTTTTCTGTTGGTGAGCACTTTGCCCATCAATGCTACTGAACAGGTGTTACTCTGCTGCTAACTGAGTTTCCAGCTGTCCTCCTCCAACACAGACCAGGCAAAATTTGTTGTTTTGTCCTATTAGACAGGCTAGAGAATTATCAAGCCTGAGATGGAGGTCTTCCTTGCAGGATACGATAGTTTTGTTGCCAGAAGATGGTCAGGAAGGCCTGGCTGGCTAACAAAGACAGTCCTTCAGCTGCTGGGTGTAGTTCCAGTTTTGCATCCCCTTTGGCAGCAGCACAGAGACTGCTGCAGTGTGGCCAGCCAGCAGAATTAGGAAATAAGGACCTCTTTTATTTACTCAGGCTGCTGAATCATGGGCATTCCTGTCTGCTTGGAGAAAAGTCAGGCAGCTCTACTTTCCACTGGAAGTCTCAGGAGTGCTTGGTACTTTCATCTCAGAGTGTTCACACACTTGTTTTAATGTGCTTTATGGAAATGGTGAAACTCAGCAAGTACAGTTGGTGTAGAAAAACATCTGCACTAACTATTCACACACATTTGCATCTTTAAATAGACTTTTAGGCCTTGTAGCTGATTTTCAGTGAAGTTTTTTGGTTGTGAGTGCTAAAGCTTTCTTAGAGTCAGCGAGTGTGAAGTGACTGGTTCCAAAAATTAAAAATTTACATGGACATGTTAAGTGCATCACACTGAAACTCAGAATACTTGCCATAACACAAAAAAGGCATTTACAGTAAGTAGCACTTAGTGAGTGCTGAAGGAAAAAAAAAGGTCGATACAGAAAATATATTTTAAAACTCCATAAACACTCTGTCAAGTACCTGGAGCCCCATTCTGCCCTCAGATAGATGTGTACCACTCCTGGGAACTTGTATGTGTGCATCTGAATTTGGTCCAGAGTATTTTAAAACAGCTTGTTATAACACTAAAGATCAGATTTGTAATGTTGACATATAGCTCAGTATGTAGGTGTCTGCAGATTTATATACAGACAGCTATGTGCAGAGTAGCAGCAAACTGCATTTTCTATGAGAGTGATGGGTGAAAAGGGGTTTGAAGCCCTTTACCCTGACAGCAGGTCAAACTTTACCCCCAGTGCAGAGCTGCTCTGTAGCGAGATCTGCTGGGAGAGCTGGAGTGGAGTCTGCATCCCAAGCATCTGGCTCTCTGAGGAGACCTTAAGTTCAGCTCCTCCATCACAGTTTTGAGGGCCAAGGCTTGCTCACCTTGTGTGTGTGTGCACGTGGAGTAGCCTCAGTGTAGAGCAGCAAGTCATACTTTGCTGACATTCTGAGGGAGATGCTCTTAGTGGTTGCACCTTAACTTTATGGGGCAGCATCCTTGTGGGCAAGGGTGGGGGAATGGCAGGACAGGCATTACCATCTGTAAGTAATGGTCCTCAAGTCCTGCTGTAGCAGTAATTACCCTTAGTCCAGTAGTTACCCTGGTTGCTGTCCCAGATCCATTCCTACCCAGCCCCTGAGCTCAACTGGCACATTAGTCCATTGCACGCAATGTTCCCAGTGTTCAGGTTGGAGTCTGCACAGCAAAACTCACCGCAGTGAAACGTTTTCCTCGTTGCAGAGGGACAGTTTCAAAAGCCTTTCTGTGGGTCACAGAAAGCTGATGGGCTTGGCCTTTGGAGCTCTTTGTGTGATAACAGCCCAGGGTTCCTCCTTCCAGAGCATGTGGCCAGTCACCAGTACCCCTTCCACACAGGCTGTCTCCTGCCCTGCCATGCCAGGGGGTGGGGGGAGAGTCGGAAAAGCGTGTTGGTGACATTGTTAGGCTTGTACTCAGGAAAATCCTGTTGTCCTCCGCCTTGGGAATTCCCCCTGCCTTGCTTGTTCTTCTGTAGCTCTGAGAGATTGAAAGATTTTCACTTCTCAAGTTAAAAGGACACAAATCTGACTTGTAAGTGGCTTGCTCTTCTCCCTTTTGCACAAAGGGAATTGCTCTGTAGAATTAGTACGGGCTCTGATTAAAAAACGCAACGGCAAAGCGGCACACGTTTCCATTTGCCAGCTGGAAAGCAAGAACTGTCTCTGTGCTGTGGTCACATTCTTCCCCCTCAGCTTTCCTTACCCTTGTAAAAAGGCTGAGGAGAATCCCAGGCAAACAAGAAGAATTGGGTGGGGGAAAGGGGCTGCCATTGGTCACATTCCACGCTTGATCCTGACCCTGCTGCCAGCCCGACAGCCTGCTGGGATCCACGAGCCGGGGGGAATGGTTGTATAATAGGTAAAACTGGGCAGGCAGTGGCCACAAAAAGGAAGTGATTTACTGCTATGTCAGGGATGGTACACTATTTATAACACTTACTATATAGTCCTCTAAACATTTATACAATAATATATCATTTCACCATAGGATATACATTTTAATACTAAATTTGGTTACGAAATATGTTGCCTAGGCAGTTACAGACTATTTTTCTTCACTCGGTTGCTTGACATAAATTCCTGTTTATCTGCCATCAGTGGGTGTATGTCAGAAATATATTGGATTTTTAAAGAACAAAAGGTTTGCCCATTTAAAAAACCTAGCTGGAAAGATGCATTTAATATAAAATTTAGAACTGGAGAAAATGTTAACATATTTTTCTGTAAATGCTTGTTCCACTGTTTTGATAATTTCCAGTTTTAGAGTCAAATCCAGCAATTTGAAAGGGCAGTACACAGATTTACATTAAAAGTCTCCTGTGAATATTGCAGTCATTAATGTACCATCTTAAAAACTCACCTGACTGGTTTTATTTAGTATGTATGACAATGAGGAACTTTGCACATTGGGAAGCATTTTAGCAGATAACACTAATTTTGCTGGAAGGGAGGATTTTTATGTTTCCTTCTTTTTGATAAACAAGCAGCACTGTTTTTGATTCAAAAACATGGCACTCAGGTCAGGGGTTGATTTTGTTATTTGAATACATACCAGTAGAGCAGATTTGTATGTAAGTAATTACAGATGTATAGCGTGTGTGTGTATGTGCAAAAGGTGTGTTTAATTTGTGAAACCCTCTTCTCCAAGATGTAAACAAGAGGATAAAAACCCATGCAGTTTCCAAGTTATCCTGAAAAGCATTGTGTCAATGGGCAGGCATCCAGCAATGGTGTTTGGTTGTTTTCTCAGAGTTAGATAGTTGCCATCTGGCATTGATAGTGAGATGGCGTTGTCATCAGTTTCTAGATGCAGGAAAGGAACGAATCCTCATCTGTTTCCTGTGGATAAGCAAGAGGTTGATAATCTAGTAAAATCTCTTTACCTTAAAGTAAGCAGGCTTGGAATTTGTTTATATAATATAGGCCGGTTCTAACTTTTGTGGTATTGTAGTAAATTTCTTGAGAGAAGGCTGAAGATGTTAGGAAACTTTCTACTTTGCAAGAATACTTTAGAAAGATATTTTTCAAGGGTTTATTGTATCTTTTTTTCTGTAGTGTTACTGTAGTCAGTTTTACTTTTAAAAGGAAAAAAACCTCAAGCATTGCCCCTGGAAAGGAATGGAAGAATTATTTGAAGTAGAGTGATCTTTCAAACATGCTTTTAATATTTTTAAAGAAGTTTTAGGTTAATATGAGCATGATCATTGAAGTATAATTATCTACATTTAAAAGAAAAGATGCAAAAATTGTACAGCACATCTCTTGAAAAAAATATTTACAACTTTCCCTGTTTAGAGATGAGGTAATACCATAGATAACTAGTCCATTTATTATCTGACCAGCATTTCTGCTTTGTCTTTTCCTGGTAACTCATAAATCTTTCAGCTTTTACCATAAATGTTTATCATTTTTCCTGTTTCCAGTTTTTTACAAGTTGCTTTGTCTGTGATCACCTTACAGTACAGGTTCTGCTGTACTGAGGAAGTTCAGCTGGCTGAGGCCTTTGCAAAAAAGGAAGAAATGGTGGGCAACCTCTTGAACTTAAAAAAAAAAATGCTGTTCACAGCTGACCCTTATGACACTTTCCCATTTTCCTTGATCCTGGTTGTTGGTTTGTTGGATTGTTTTGAACATTTAATGATCCAGCTGCCGGCTTTTAGTAACTGAATTGTATCATTATTGGAGAAATCTGGTTGCATTTTATTAGAGAAAACATCATTGTTTATATTGCTATCCTGTTCCTCCCTTGTAATTTTTCCTATTATTGTTTAGAATAACACCCAAGTCTGTCTCAGAAATAGACTTTAAAAGATTCCTGTGTTCAGAATCAAAGGAAAAAAATACCACAAACCTGTGGCAAAGCAGTGCAAATCTTTTCAGTAAATATTGGGCATGTGGGTTGACTGTGTTCATTTTAAAGCATTCCTGTAATATTTTCTCCTTTCCTTTGACTCTTCAGATGCTCACATAATATGCAAATAATTTTACCATGGATACAAAAGTAACATTAAATATATTAAAATCTGCATTTTAATAAAATTGTCAATGTATAATACATATCCTGCAACTGAAAGAATGATAAAAAAGCAATAAAAAGTTAATATAGGCACAGAACTATTTAATAACTTCTAATGTTTTACAGTATGATAAAAATAAATGTGGTCTTGAAACTGTTGATATCAGTGTAAGAAATGTTCTAGTCTGAGTTTAGTGTTTTAGCTATTTAGGAGTAGCAGCCCTGCGTTATTCGTATGCATTTCCTAGCTCCTTTTTACTCTTGGGATTAAGCTTGTGGGCATGTTTCTTTCTCATTTCAGACGGAGTGGATGTTGAGGATGACCCCTCTTGCTCATGGCCAGCATCATCGCCTTCTAGCAAGGATCAGACTTCCCCGAGCCATGGAGAAGGCTGTGATTTTGGAGAAGAGGAAGGAGGCCCAGGTTTGCCCTATCCGTGCCAGTTCTGTGACAAGTCGTTCAGCCGCCTCAGCTACTTAAAGCACCACGAGCAGAGTCACAGTGACAAGCTCCCTTTCAAATGCACGTATTGCAGCCGCCTCTTCAAACACAAACGGAGCAGGGACCGCCACATAAAGCTTCACACGGGAGACAAGAAGTATCACTGCAGTGAGTGCGATGCGGCGTTCTCAAGGAGCGATCATCTTAAAATTCACTTAAAGACTCATACGTCCAACAAGCCATATAAGTGTGCCATTTGTAGACGTGGGTTCCTGTCATCTAGTTCACTGCATGGACACATGCAGGTTCATGAGAGGAACAAAGATGGCTCCCAGTCCGCTTCCCGGATGGAGGACTGGAAAATGAAAGACACTCAGAAATGCAGTCAGTGTGAAGAAGGCTTTGATTTTCCTGAAGATCTTCAGAAGCACATTGCAGAATGTCACCCTGAGTGTTCCCCTAATGAAGACCGATCTGCTCTTCAATGTGTTTACTGTCACGAACTCTTTGTAGAGGAGACGTCCCTAGTAAATCACATGGAGCAGGCTCATAATGGTGAGAAGAAGAATTCTTGCAGCATTTGCTCTGAGAACTTTCACACTGTGGAGGAGCTGTACAGCCACATGGACAGTCACCAGCAGCCAGAGTCGTGCAACCACAGCAACAGCCCGTCTTTGGTAACTGTCGGGTACACATCAGTCTCTAGCACTACCCCAGATTCAAATCTCTCGGTGGATAGCTCAACAATGGTGGAAACGGCTCCTCCTATACCAAAAGGTCGTGGAAGGAAACGGGCAGCTCAGCAAGTGCCAGATATCACTGGTCCTTCAAGTAAGCAGGCAAAAGTTACTTATAGCTGCATTTATTGCAACAAACAGTTGTTTTCCAGCCTTGCAGTTTTGCAGATACACCTGAAAACTATGCATTTAGATAAACCTGAACAAGCCCATATCTGTCAGTATTGTTTGGAGGTATTGCCATCTCTCTACAATCTGAATGAACATCTTAAGCAAGTCCATGAAGCTCCAGACCCAGCACTGATTGTTTCTACCATGCCTGCCATGGTCTACCAGTGCAACTTCTGCTCTGAAGTGTTCAATGACCTCAACACCCTTCAGGAACACATCCGATGTTCTCATGGATTTGCCAACCCTGCTGCTAAGGACAGTAATGCATTCTTTTGTCCCCATTGCTACATGGGATTTCTTACAGATTCTTCCCTGGAAGAGCATATTAGACAAGTCCATTGTGATCTTAGCAGTTCCCGTTTTGGTTCTCCTGTGCTCGGAACCCCAAAAGATCCAGTGGTGGAAGTGTATTCTTGTTCTTACTGTACCAATTCTCCAATATTTAATAGTGTTCTTAAACTGAACAAGCATATCAAGGAGAACCATAAGAACATTCCTTTGGCGCTGAATTACATCCACAATGGAAAAAAGTCCAGAGCCATGAGCCCATTATCTCCTGTAGCCATTGAGCAGACCTCTTTAAAGATGATGCAGGCAGTTGGAGGTGCTCCTCCTCGTCCTGCCGGGGAATATATTTGTAATCAGTGTGGTGCTAAGTATACTTCCTTGGATGGTTTTCAGACTCATTTGAAAACACACCTTGACACTGTCCTGCCAAAACTGACCTGCCCTCAGTGCAACAAGGAATTTCCAAATCAGGAGTCACTGCTGAAGCATGTTACCATTCATTTCATGATCACCTCAACCTACTACATCTGTGAAAGCTGTGACAAGCAGTTTACTTCTGTGGATGACTTGCAGAAACACCTACTAGACATGCATACATTCGTGTTCTTCCGCTGCACCTTGTGCCAAGAGGTTTTTGACTCCAAAGTCTCCATTCAGCTGCACTTGGCTGTGAAGCACAGCAATGAGAAGAAGGTATACAGATGTACATCTTGCAACTGGGATTTCCGCAACGAGACTGACCTACAGCTTCATGTGAAACACAACCACCTGGAGAACCAAGGCAAAGTACACAAGTGCATCTTCTGTGGTGAATCCTTTGGTACAGAGGTGGAGCTGCAGTGTCACATCACTACACACAGCAAGAAGTACAACTGCAAGTTCTGCAGCAAAGCTTTCCATGCAATCATCTTGCTGGAAAAGCACTTGAGGGAAAAACATTGTGTTTTTGAAACGAAAACTCCAAACTGTGGAACGAATGGGGCATCTGAGCAAGTTCAGAAAGAGGAAGTGGAACTCCAGACCTTGTTGACAAATAGCCAGGAGTCCCATAACAGCCACGATGGCAGTGAAGAAGATGTGGACACATCTGAACCTATGTATGGCTGTGACATTTGTGGTGCAGCTTACACCATGGAGACTCTCCTGCAGAATCACCAGCTGCGAGACCACAACATTCGGCCTGGAGAAAGCGCCATAGTGAAGAAGAAGGCTGAGCTCATTAAAGGGAATTACAAGTGTAATGTGTGTTCTCGAACGTTCTTCTCTGAAAATGGGCTTCGAGAGCACATGCAGACACACTTGGGACCAGTGAAACACTATATGTGCCCAATCTGTGGCGAGCGGTTTCCGTCTCTTCTGACTCTTACTGAACATAAGGTCACACATAGTAAGAGCCTGGACACTGGAAACTGCAGGATTTGCAAGATGCCCCTCCAGAGTGAGGAGGAATTTTTAGAGCATTGCCAAATGCACCCTGACCTGAGGAACTCCTTGACGGGGTTCCGCTGTGTGGTGTGCATGCAGACAGTGACCTCCACGCTGGAACTGAAAATCCATGGCACGTTCCATATGCAGAAAACTGGAAATGGTTCTGCTGTGCAGTCCACGGGACGTGCACAGCATCTCCAGAAACTGTACAAGTGTGCGTCTTGCCTGAAGGAATTCCGTTCAAAACAGGATTTAGTGAAACTTGACATCAACGGTCTGCCATATGGTCTGTGTGCTAGCTGTGTTAATCTCAGTAAAAGTGGTAGTCCGAGTGTCAACATCCCTTCAAGCAGTAACAGACAAGGCATGGGCCAAAATGAGAACTTGAGTTCCATTGAGAACAAAAGCAAGGCAGGGGGACTGAAGACTCGCTGTTCTAGTTGCAATGTAAAGTTTGAATCAGAAACTGAACTCCAAAACCATATTCAGTCAATCCACAGAGAGCTTGTTCCAGACAGCAACAGTACACAGCTGAAAACGCCTCAAGTATCTCCAATGCCTAGAATCAGCCCCTCCCAAACTGAAGAGGTAACCCTTTTTTCTTTGCTCTTGACACCTTCCATCCTTCTGGAAAAAATCTCCCTTTTTTCAAGCTGTCTTGTCACTTGTCATGAAATGCTTAGGCTGATCCATGTTACATTTCCATCCACAGCCATTAGCTAGTAATTACCTGCTGCTTGATATGCCTTACATCTTGGATTGAATTTTGTGGAATAGGACTTATTCCAGTCTCCCTAGGATATTGTCTTCTGTATCACTGAGGAGACCCATCTTCATGCCAGCACAACTGAGATCTGGAATCTTATCCTAGCTCCCATACGCATTGGAATCCCCAGCTAGGAGTTGTGCTTACGGCAGAGAGCATTAATGACAGAGGAGTAGACACAGTGAGCCAAAATGCTGGCATAAGGGGTTGTTTTTTTAGAAAATATTTGTGAGCAACAAATTGAGGGTATTTTTGTTAATTGTGTTGTAGACTTTCATTTCTCCCTCTTCTAGCATATTTTGATTAAGTAGAAGTGCAACACTAGCCTAAGGTAAATTGAGAAATCAGTCCTTTGGATGCAATTTCTTTGGTTTTTCCTTTCCATTCCTGATGAAGAACATTTTGAAGTCACTGAAACACCTAGTGCCTAATGATTGAAATTCTGTCATGCAACATAACTTAGAAAGTACATATCAAACTCTTGAAAGATGTAATCTGCTTCCTCAGTCACCAGTGGCCAAGTAATGATGCCTGTATGTGGGGAGGCGAGGGGGTCGTGTACTGAGGGAAGGGAATCAGTTTTATCTTCAGAAATGTTACCATTAGAATGACTTGGAGGTAATATTTAAGCATGGTATTTTGCATCTTATAATTCAGGAAGTCGAAAAACACAGCACAAGCAAATTTTAAGAAATAACAGCTTTTGTTTCAAGAAAGCTTTTAGCCTATAATGATACAAACATGGTGCAACCATGTTGTGAATTGCTGTGAATGTGTATGGATACCCTGTGGCTAGGGAGCTGCTGCTCCTCCATCACCTTCCTCACTCCCTGTTTGTGAGCTCATCTGTTGGGAAAGACATCTCTCAGCATGTTGTCCAACAGTGTTGTGCAAACTGGAGGGCAGGAGGGAGGCAGAGAGGGAAGAGTGAGGATACACCAGCATATGTGGACCAAGAGGTAAGTATTGATGGAGCTTCTGAGAACGTAGATGAAGATAGGCTGGGAGAAGGACACTGAGGTAGCACAGAACCTGGAGTGCCATGAATAGAGAATTGGAGCTGAGAGTTCACGATGAAGTACGAGGCAGGCTGCACCTCCCCAGGAAAGGCCCTGTACTTTCATAACTTCATCCCCAGTTTGCTCATTGGTGGTAGGGAACACCTGAGGATGGGGTGTGGTGTGGAATTTATGGAAGGCTGTGAGACTGAGAACCTGAGGTCTAAGGAAAAGCATCATTTTAAAGAGGAGGGAAGAGGAGTGGCTGTCATTAGCTGTGTTTTAGGCCACTGATGATCTCACTGCTGCTCACTTGGAACAACAGGATTACCAGCTGCATGTTTTTGATAGGTTCAGAGTCATCCTGGTTTCTGTTTCTGTCATCTTGCATCAAGTGACTACATGAAATCCCTCTTCCCAGTCATGTTGGAAGCCAATTGCTGCTACCTCAAGCACAATCAGAATCATGTGTTAAGTCAGTTGCCATGCTAAGATGCTACCAATTTGTCTTTCTCTTGCTTGTAAACAAAAAGAGAAAGAGAGTCAAAAAAGACAAAAAGAGATTTGAGAGTCCTTTGTGGTGATATAAGATCAGTTACCTTCAGTATCATTAGTGAATCTTCCTGTACTTGCATCAGGTATAATCCGAGTTCTTAGTTACGCTGCTAATTGGCATCATGTTCCTCTTCTTAATCCTTTTGATTTTATATAAAAGTGTATCTAAGATGAAAAAGCTTTTTTAAACTGCACATTTGTGAATAGCATTTGTCTCCTTCAAATCACCATTTACCCCCCACCTCCATTCTGAGGATGTAAATTGAATTTTCAGTGTCTATGGTTCTGGTGCCCACATAGTATTGTAGACTTTCAGATTCTTTTCTCATGGGAAGAAAAAGCTATCAAATTCCTCGTAGAGCATTGGTAGTTCTGGAAACCATAAATGCACATTTGTAAAATCCTGAAGGATAATTAATTTTTCTAGCAGATATTACTGGTTCAAATTCTAGTGGTGCAAGCTATGTAGCAATGAGAATCAAAATTTAAAGTGGGAATGTGCAGATGTTTAAAACTATAGATTAGATGTCCAGACTGAGGGAAGTAAAAACAATTAAAAAATGGATTTTTAAAATTCATTATTAGTCACTGGCTGTCATACTCCACTGGAAGGATGTTTCTTGAACTGAAGGGGATGTTGAAGGCAGCTACTTAAACATGCAATTTTGGGTAAATTTTCACCAAACAGTATTAATAATATCAAGGAGTGAAAGTTTCATTTGCATTATTGAGAGTCACGTGATTTGAAATTTCATCCTATATATAAAGAGTATTTCACTCCTAAGGCAAGAAAAATAGGTATCTTGCATAAATGAGATGACTTGTCAGATCATTAATATTGCTGAATACCCCTTTTTACTCAGTAAGCGATTTCAATGATAAGAATATTGGAAAATGCCTTTTTAGGATAAAATATCACACTGGAGGTATCACTTCTAGATTCTTTGCTGAGTATTCTCATGGCTGAACTAGAAAATTTCCCTTTTTAGTCTGTTCTCAGTGATGTCATAGGGTGCAATTACCTTACCACAGTATAATGTCTTCAGCTGGGCTGTCACTTGCTGAGCTGACCCCACTTGCTGAGTGAAAAATGTTGACCTGAATCGTCTCCACTGGAAGCTACCTTCTGGTTGGGATGGAAAATTATGATTAGTGCTCCTCATTGGTTGCAATGAGTCAAGGAGCAGGTCAGAACTCATTAAGTCCATCACGCTGCTGAATGTAGTACCCCTAAGTTATCACACAGACTTAAACAGACAGATGAACAACAGCTTTTGAAAGAGCTCTAAAATGTGTAGATCTGCAAATTGATCTTTGAGCTTTAATGAGGTGCTGGATTCATCTGGTTTTAGATTTCTTGTAAAGATCTTGAATCACACTGCTAGCACACTTTTGGTCTAGGGTGATAACCTTAGTGATAGTTACTGTCTAAAAGCAGAGAACAAGATCTGGTGTGCTGGTGAATTGGGAAGTAGACCTTTTTCTGTCACTCATTTGCTTTGCTGACTTGGCCAAAACTGCTTGAACATCTCTGCTTCATTTTCCTTACTCAGAATATAAGATAGATATTTCCTGAAAAGTGTGTTTCCATGCTTATTTACAATACACTTTTTGTAAAACACTTGGAAGATGAAAATCTTTTCAAGAAAATCTGTGTGGCCTTGACTCTGTTCTTCTTCCTTATTATGCTGTCAGGCACCTAATGAGAGAAATCTTGACTCAGCAGAAAGTGTGCCCTCGCTTCTTAAGCTGCAAGACTTCTGTACTTGCTGAATCACACCAGCATAACAGTGCAATAAATTATATTGTCTGTTTCTTAGCTGGCAGGGAGGAGGGAATGGACTCCAGCTTCCACCCACAGTTTAATGTCTAAACCTAAATTATGGTAGAGCATTCACATGTGCAACTGTGCTCAGTTTGGGGTCCTGTTGGTGACTTTCAGAGTAGAAGCGTAATTGCTTCTGTATCACTTTGTTCCATGAAAGTGAAGCTCATGTGAATACTGTATTACCTGTGGCAATGCAGACAGTCCTTCATTAATAATACAAGAATTCACTGGGTTTTCTGGTCTTGAGGAGAGAAGGAGCAGCGTGAGTACACAGCCAAATCACTTCAGGAGTGAAGATGCTTATTTAGGTGTGGCAAAAGATTTGCAGAAACTCACTATTTCAGAGAGTATCAAAAATGCTGGACAAAGGAAAGAGCTTGCAACTGTCACACCAGCTGGACAGCAGAACTTGGGGCTGCTCTTCTGTCCTGTTGTGGCTGTGCAGAGCTGTATGCCAGGATGGGCATGTCACAGCAGGGGATACCGGGCATATCACAGCACTGTTCTGGAAGGAGCCATGAAAGTGCAGTCTGACTACGAGCTTTCAGAGATGTGGGTCACAAAATTCAGATGCTGTGGAGAGCTTTTGGCTCCTTGAAACTCAACTTCTTCGACTTAAGATGAATCCAGAAATGGTATCACCCTGGGAGAAAGAACGGAGCTCAGGTACGTGTACTCTTTTATCATTACTTTTTCTCTTTATTTATTCATGGGCTCTGAATCTACCTTTATTCTCTTACTATTCTTCCCTCCACTTCTCAAAACACTGCCAGACCCACAAAGACAGAAAACAGGAACTGCCTTTTGAAGTAGCTGGTTTATTTCAACAGCATGCACTGGCAGTCAGAGGCGGAAAGAAGAGAGAAAAGACTGTAAGCAACCCAGAAATGTTCCCAGATGCATGCTTTTGGCAGGGCAAGCAATAGCATTTTAGTAATATAAATCACAGTGCTTTTAACTGAAAAAATGCACTGAAATCTATACTCACGCATTTAATTGAAATACATAAAGAAATTAAAATAATCCTCCTCATCAGCAATCCAAGCTGATCATTCTGACTACAGGATTTTTATGAATAAGCACATAAACTTGTAATGTAAACATAAGTAGTGCCTTGGGTTTCCTGTCAGTGAATCCAGGCCCAGAACAAGTGATTTTCATGCCGTATTTTGGATCCAGGGACAGAAAAAGGTAAAGAAGGTTTGTTGCTGGCACAAAGATTTGGCTTTGAAATAGTTTGTGGAACTAATCTGTGACAAACATATTTTCTGCTTCTGGAGTTTCAAAATGAGTTCACTAAAAATACCAGTTTTGTCTTCTGGCATCATTTTACACTGCTTTCAGGAAAGTATTATTTAAAGTGTGACCATATCTGTTCTTAGAAAGGGCTAGCCTGGGGTTTTTTGCCACAGTAGGCCACCTCCACTTTGCACTATGCTTTAATTTCTGCCAGTGCCACTACCATGAATTGGCTGATAAGGCCCAGCTTAAGCATTTCTCCTCTTTGTCTGGTGGTGAGCTATCAGGATCCTCTTTGAATTTTACAAGGGTAGTATTATTATCCTGTTGCTGTAAATCCTACCAAAGTTAGGCTTCAAACTTCTCACCTGACACACACCATGAGTTCAGTCTGTGAAAGGAAGGCCATATGTTGGCTGGGAGCTGCTGAACAGAAGCAACGTGGAAAGTTGTAGTGAATTTTCTTAGTTTCCTGTCCACTGATCATTAAAATCTAATGCTGTTTGTCTGTCTTGTTATTTGTCAGAGGCTTCAGATGGGGAATTTGGAGAGACGTCTTCTTCACACCTGTGGAAAACTTTGCAGGAGAGGATGAAAGAATACATGTTCTCCAAAATTTTCAAGAGCACTAAACCAAGATTTCCTTAAAATGAGCCGGGGTTGGAGGGTGGAATGTGTGCTTGAAGAAACACAGAAGAACCATAGAGGGTCACAGGAATGTGGATGGAGTCCTTAAGGATCTCTGGAGAGGGCAGATGTAGATTCAGCAAAGCTTCATGGGACAAAACATCCATGAGCTGTATGCTCCCACAGCTCAGCTGTGCAGCCCACTGTCCTTTTGGGGTTTTTCCTGTATTGTACCTGCTGGCCAACGAGCTGGTATGGAATGCCACAATTTCTGCACAGCCCCACAGGAAAATCACAGTAGTGATGAGTGTTTGTATTCTGATCTCAGAATTGGGTAGAAACTAGAAGAAATTTCACACAATTTTCTAGCCTGATCATCTTTAGGAACAAGACACAGAAAATCATTACACATCTCTATTTGTCTGCTGGTTTGCAGACCTCTAGAGGATTTTCTCAATTCTACCTCTTATTTTTGGACTACTCTTGGCCAATTTCAGGGAAAAAATTCATAGATTAACAGTAATCTCAAAGCCTATGAAGTTGTTACAATATTTGGGAAGACAGGTGACCCAGCAGGCAACAGAATCCAAATAGGAGAGAGGCCTTTAAGAGTCCAAACAAGGAAGATGGCTGTAGCTGAAGTTTATACCTGTTTTATATGCAAAAGTCAAGTGAACACAAGACATGAAGCTATAGGAGGAAACTATGATCTGCTCTTTGTGAGACTCACAGGCCAGCTTCTTAAGTGACTGTACATGAGAACTGTTTTTCACCACTCCTCAATAAAATTGTTATATATGATGTGTATTTTTTTGTCTCATACAACAAAGATAACACCCAGATTTGTTACTCTGTCATGAGGGAAATAAAATGGACTAACCATTAATTTAAAATGGGTGTGTAGCCCTAGTACTGCTTGTTTCAGGAAGTTATACAAAATGAACATAAGAAAACCACCTAACATGTAGTATCTTATTAAAGGATACTGTTCTTTGACCTGCCAGAGCTCTGTGATAGCAGATAGTTGATTTTATGCCTGGTGGTACAAAATTGAGAGATACCTTTTTGTCCTGCCAAAGCCATATTTTGTTAATACTGTTTCCTGCACTGTATTACAAAATATTGGAAAAATATCACCTTTACTATTTTATACAGCATATTTTGCTGAGTATGACAGCAGAGATTTGTCCCTTGCTAACATCCACCGTGTGACATTCTAGGACAAGAAGCAGAGGAGACGAATGGACACAAAGGAGGTTCCCTCTGAACATCAGGAAATACTTCCAGGGCAACCAAGCCCTGGCAGAGGTTACCCAGACAGGTCGTGTATCCCTTTGAGATACTCACAAGTCATCTGGATGTGGTCTAGCTCTAGGTGACCCTTCTTGAACAGGAGGACTGGACCAGAGAGTCCCCAGAGATCAACCTCAGCCATTTTGTTCTTCTGTGGTTTCTGCCCATCTTTGGGCCCTACCAGATGTATGTTGATGTTACCCTGTTGTTCCTTGATGGATAAACCTTTGTTGCTGGTGTATGGCTCCATAAGTCAGTGAATGAAAGAGCAGGACCCTTCCTGATACTGAGCATCTCAGTTTAGTCCTACCAATAATAATGTGCACTTCTAGGAATTATTTTTAATGCCTGTGAAATGCCTTTGAAGAGTGTCTTAGAAGTACTGCCACTTAGAAGTGCAGCCATTTCAAAGTGACTTTCTGCTTGTGTACTCAAAACCAAGGTGGGAGGTAGGAGAGAATGGAGCTATTCATCCACTTTGATTATATGTACACAGTTTTGGTGTCCTGTGTTGGGATACATTTCCTCTGGTTTTTGCTTATTATTCAGATGTTTCACAGCATTCTGTCTGTAAAAAGGTACATCTAATGGCTTTTCATATCTGTAAGGCCACAGATATTTCCAGTAGGAAACAGGGTGGTTCACCAACGAAGAATGATCTGAAACTTTAAGTTTCCATATTTTCTTCTGTGTTTGCTTTACCACTGCTACAACAGTCCTCTTGGTTTCTGATCTGATGGCTTGAATAGGTTTAGGGTCAACATATAGGAACGTGGCTGTCTGCTTACAAATCCTTGCAACCATCCCTGACAGTGGTCAACTTGTAATTGACCCTGTTCTGCCTCTTGGTGCTTCTCTCACAGGACTAGGCAGGGAATGTCTGCATCACCTGGTGATTTTCCCAAACTATCAGTCTTAACCATAGTTCCTCATTTCTCATATGCTCTCTGCTTCACAGCTGGTTTGTATGGTGGTGGTTGAGTGGTTGAAGTCCTTCAAACCTAGAAGTCTGGCATTCTGCTTCTCAAACAAATTCTGCAATTCTTTTTTTTAGATAGGCAAATGGTAGACTGAAGCCCCATGTAAAAAGACATTAACTTTTTACAGGATGTACCTAAGAGGAGCTGCTGGTATTTTAAGAATTAATGTGAAAGTAAAAGATTATTAAATAGGACAGAGGCAATTCTGCGAAGTTCCCTTAATTCCCTTAGAGGAGAGCAAGTATTTCTTCACAGGAAAAAAGCCAGCTAGACACAAATCATTGTGGATAGTGTTGAAGAGTGGCTGAGCAGAGTGCTTGTTTTGCTGGTACACCACTTCCTTGGGCAGCTGCAGTGCCCCAGAGGAGGTTTTTCAGCTGGGCACACAGTCAAGCATCATTGCAGTGTCAGCAGCTGTGCGCTAGCTCAGATGCTACCAGTGTATTTGTTCACGTTGGTGTGGCCTAAGTGTACCCATAGAGGGTAGAACTAAAATCACAGCAATATGATTGCAGGACTCTCTTCATGCCATATTTTGTAGTGCCTTTTTAAAGCCCCGGTCTTGCCCATGTTATCATGTGAAGCCCTCATTTGTGAAGTCCCAATGACTTCCCCAAGTGCAGAGCTAATTGCATGAGAAGGATCTAAGGGGTTTACTCCTTCTCTTGATACTTCAATGAAAATTAATTTTGTATATATTATGTATGAGTAATATATTTCTGTTTGTACATTAATATTAATGTTGCATATTTTTGAGCACAAGTTCTATTCTGTAGGATTAAATTATCTTGGTAAGTAATAGTGCAGAATTCAGTTTGAGTTAAAAGTGGACAATTAAGGGTAGGGGGAGGGTCCTGAGTCACACTTTAGAAAGTGAAATTAATCAGCATTAATTCTCCACAGAGCGGGAGAAAAGCAGTTGTAGTCTTTAAATTTAAAAAAAAAAAAAAAAGGTATATAAAAAGCTCCTGATTTTGCCTTTCTGTTAAAATCCAGAGAGCTTTTACAAAATCTGTGATGGAGAAAAGAGACAAGAGTATTCTCTTGTGCATACTTGCAAACTATTAATTTTATTGGCCTACATCTGTTGCTGATTGTTGGTGAAGAAAGTAGTGGCTTTATTGAATGACAGTCTGTCTCAGTATGCCTTTTTTAAAAAACAAAGCAAAAAACCCAACTTTAAAAGGGAAAAAATATCAGCTTACCCAGAATATCAGGTTTTTGAGTCTCAGACCTGCCAAGTCAAACTCTGTTGCCTTTGCTTTGATGCCACTTCCTCTGCAGAATTATCAGTGTCATGTTGGTCATAGTTCTTCCTCAATGTCCGTAGCCACACTGACACAGATGCTGAGTGTTGGGATGCTTCTGGATGGGTTAACAGCTCTAGGGCTTCAGAGGGTCTCATTGCCTTTGGTTTTAAGTGCAATATAAGAGGACAGAAAGGGGTGGGGATGCTGACAGAAAGTTCAGTTGCTGACACAGCTCTAAATTCCTGAGCACTGCTCAGCAGATACCTGTGCACTGCTCGGAGACTCAGCCTCACCCAGGATCAGGCCCTCACACAGAAAGACAGAAAGAACTGTATTTGCTTTTTAGATCCCAAATCAAGTTCACAGTACTTTAAGCTGTTTGTATTCATAAATTATATAAGCCTAATATGAAGTAATTGAGAAAGAAAATAAATATACAACCTTGTGCTGCCAGGTTTTAGAGTTACTTTTCTGACAGGTATTTCACTTCAGTACTGAGTTTGAAAGGCCTAGAGAGAGTTAAAGGATTAGAGATCTCAAAGGGAAGAGATGCAGTTTTTAAATGTGGCAAGATGTGTTTTTTTCTGTGCAGGGAGGTGAGACATTGCAAGCTAATGCTCTTCGTCAGCTAGGGGAGGAAAAGGTTTGTAACTAAGAGACACTGAAGACAGACATGATTAAATACAGACTCCAGAAAAAAGGTGAAAGACAGAACAGCAGACCATGAATTCAAGCAGAATAGAGAAGTAAGGACTGCTAACATGAACATTTGTATTTCTGACTTAATATATCTTGTGGATGCGATAAGTAACCATAATGAAAGAAATGAGGAAAAATAATGTTTCTTTCCATTTTTCATTTTGCTTACCTGATGGGATTGATTGTTTTCTTTCCACAGGCATGTACACTCAGACTCTGTTATAATTTAGGCCCTGATAAACAAAAACAGAACAGAAAAATACTCATAAAATCTCCATGAACATGTTTTTAAAAGTAATCAGGAAATACTAATTAATGCGTTTTGTGTGAGCAATTACAAGAGTTGGTGATTAGTCAATTAAAAAGAAAAAAGGAAGATGACAGTGCCCCATAAGCAAGATAAATAACTAACTATGCAGTGAAACTGGCTAACATATGCTTAGTTTTCTAAGAGCTTAAGGTTGACAAAACAAGCATCCAGGAAGGTAAGAAAGAAATCCTTAATTAAGGTACTGTCAAAATTAATCTGAACTCTGATGAAAAATGGCTAAATGGACAAAGCTAGGATGGTGGTTGCTCTTGTGTATCACAAAGGGCCAAGCACACTGTTAATGCTTAATAAAACAATGATGTAAAAAAATCAGCTGGCAGCATTAGGAGTTATTATTGGCAAATTGCTGTAGTTAGTGTTCAAGTTTTAAGTGTCTTAACATGTTATGTTCATATAATTTTTGGATGCTGTTCACTTTCTCTTGTCAGTTATTTTTCTGTCAGTTTAAAAGGTTGAATTAACTCCACCCTTTAGGTGAGGGAAATGGAGTGAATGACTGATGGGAGAAGGGAATTAGATGATGTGAGAAGTGTGGTATCACTCTTTTTTGGCAACAGCGGGTTGTCTCAGCTCTGTTATTGATCCATACACTCAGTCTGTGCTAAAACTGAGGGGAAAAAACCTTGAAAGTCCCCTTTAGTAGTGTGACAAGGGCAAATAATGTAATTAGGTGTAAACAGGAGGTTATCAGTGGGGTAACAGGTACACATCAAACCCATTTTTGATCAGGTGAGGAAGTGTGAAAGGAGTATAGAACAAACTAGGGATGCCTGCAAGCCTAAGACTGTAGATGCCATGCATTAGAAGCTATAAGTGATATTTTGGTTATTTCATATAGGGAATAGGTATTCAGTTAAAAGGGGCATGGGTACAGGAGATCCAGAAATGGTATATGTAATCAAGGAAACCAGAACTGTTAAACAAATGCATTGTCATTGAGCTAGTGGCATCTCCTCCCCATGGAGAAGAATGAAGTACAGATTAGAAGTAACATAATGGAGTATAATACACAATAAATTACTTACAAAAATATCCATTCCAAAATTCTCAGTGAAAGCAGCTGAAGATAAAAGGAAACATTAAGCGGATAAACTTGCAGTCTTTAAGAAGAAGCATCAACAACCTGGGAAAAGGCCACTAAACAAACATTTAACAGGGAATATAAGGCTTATGCATGAAGTTACTGGTTTGTGAGCTTGATTTAAACAGTGAGGAACTGAAGAGGAAGGCTAATCAAAGACACGATAGAAGAAAGTTTGGATTTAATGAAGGATGGAGGGCAAAGATTCACAGAGGGAGGATCACGCTTAAAATTTTCAATAAAGAGTATTTTTAGAGAATAGCCACAAGTGCTGACAGAGAAGCCTATAAACATGATTTACCGGGATTTTAGCAAAGCTTTTGAAATGGTATAGCGCAAAAGACTAATCTGTTGGGTGAATAAGTACGGCATAGGGAGAGATACTTTCTTTGATTAAAAAAGAAAAGAAACACGATCTTGGGTAGAAAAAGCATGAGAGTCTTGTGAATTGAGGCAGGTTGGTTTGGAGGGGTGTAAATAATGGAAAGCCTTAAGAATCATTATTTGCACCAATTTTGTTGAACTTATGCAGCGTATCAGTAGGCTGGAAGAAAGAATAAGTAGTAAGGTGATGAAATTCCCTGATAGTACAAAACTGGGGAAATGTCAGAACAAAATAAGCAAGTGATAAAATACTGAATGATTTTGACAAGGAGGTGGAGCATGAGCCAATAAGTAGCATATGCAGTTCATTTTCAAGTAATATAATGAGGCTAGGGAATAGAAAAAAAAGAATGTATCAGTACCTCAGACAGTCAGAGGGCACAAAAGTGTACACAGAAGTATTTTCTGCATACTTTTGAAGCACTTCTGAATAGAACTGTAAATCCTCTAGCAGAGTTGTTATTAGTTGTTTTGCTTTATTTATAAAAGCAAAGCAAATAAAATTCTGTTCACAGAATTGAAGTACCAATTGAAAATTTGTATTCCTGGACTGTTTATAAAAGCAGAAAAGTCTCATTTTGCATGACATGGAGACACTGGGCACCTTTATAGAAAAGAAATTCAGAAAACTGCAGAGGGGTAAGTGAGGATTGGGACAATAATTAAAGGTCTAGGTGACTTTAATTATTCAAAAGTTTAGGGAGACACATGCATATGCCTAATCCAGAGCTCTTTAAATGAAGTCACAGGGAAGATCTGAATGCTGGAAGCCTTTAAAATGGTTGTGAAAACAGGAATGCAACAGGCGCCCAATGGTCTTGTGAGACATTTGTCCAAGCAGTTATTCTTCTACAGTGATTTTGAATGGCCCCAGGAATGACTTGGGCCTCAGATTTACACTCAGCATGGAGGAGACAAATTGGCACTTCGGTTCTTGACAGGAGGGGGTTCAGTGAAGGATTATGGGCTTGCTGATTGGAGAGTTTTTATTAAAAGATGAGGTGATAATAATAATAATAATAGTAGAGGGAAAAGTTAAACCATGCTCTTAATCACAAGTGCCTTTCTCCTCTGGAACAAATCCTCGGGAGTTTTTGCAAGGCAGCAGTTTTGAACACTTTGCATCGTCTCCATTTACTAAACTGGTCCTGTCTGAGTCCATGCAGGAATGTACTGGCAAGAGCATTCTCTGACCCACCCTTGCTGATTTGAAATTGCTCTCTTACAGGAAATATGTGTCAGCTTTTTTCTGTGTTTGTAGGGAAAAATGACCATATTGTCATTCTTCTGTCTCCTCAGAAGACTGACAGGTATCCTTCGGGAAAAGCAGCTGTGGCAGGTTAGGGTGTAAGTGCCCTTAACTGACCACTCTACATTGTGTGGCATGGATATGCTGAGGGCAATGAGCTGGAGCAGCAGGGCCTGGATGCCTGCTCAGTCCTGCTGAGTCCTCCACACGCTGGTGGCTTGGGCAGAGGGGCAAGGGAGCTCAGCAAGAGTTCCCTGCTGCAAACAGCTGGAGCAGGACAAGGCAAGGATGGCTGTCACAGCCCTGAGCTCCTTTCTGTTTAGAGCCATCTTGCTCTGCAAAGGCTGGAGATACTCTAGAGAAATTCTAATGCCTCCTTGAGTCACAGTCCAATTCTTCTTCTGTGGTGTGTCACACAAGTGCTGCAAGTGCTGCACAAGTGCTTCTTTCCTTCCTATCCAGGCAAGGGGCATGGAGCTGCAATACCTCAGGGTTCTTTTCTTTCTTATTCCCCCAAGTTTCCCCCTTTTGGGAACACAGTGTGAGGAGGGGCTGGGTCTCGCCCCAGATCTTACCCTAGTAGGGAATTGGGATCAGCCGTGAAGCACATCAGCACCCAGGAACTCCTGCGAGCAGTTATGAGTCCCATGGTTCTGACAAAGCTTGTGAGACTAATGTGCAACTTGCAGCAAAAAAAGACTTCCTTAGAATGTGAAACATATGGAAATAAGTATGTGGGTTTTGTTCAACACGGTGTTAAAACGACTGCGTTTGATCACTTTGAAAATCTAGGAGTTCTAAATGGAATTTACTGAATATGCTTTTAAAATGAAAACTTAATCATGCACAAGTTTAGACACTTTGAGATGAGTGTTTATTGAGCTAATAAAAGTTGATGTCAACATTTTAGAGTATGCTTGGAAACAAAAAAGAACTAGTGCTTGATCAAGCAGCAGTCACATAAACAATCTTCTCTTCATGATAAAAAGAAAAACTCTGTGTGTGATTCTGCAAATATGTCAGATCATTTTGAACAGGCTAGTAAGTGCTAGTAAATTATTATTTTTTGTTGTTGTCAAATCACTTTACTTTTTAGCATTTGACTTCAAAAAATCCCCAACCTTTGTATGTGTTGTCTTTATGTACATCAGTCATAATTTTGCTGACAATTCTTGACATGCACTCTGCATTGCTCTGCTAACAAGAGAAAAGACCAGCCATTACATTTATGTTTCTTTGTTTTTCAACAAAGTCACATATCAGGAATAATGCTAGGGGTATGCTAATAAACAATACATAGTGGCAGTCATCAGGGAGCAAGAAATATTTTCTAACTAGTTCTAAAGGGAAACAATGTTTTTAAAAAAGGGAGAGTGATTGTTATTTATGCAATATTGTTATTCTATATGTCAGCATCAAAAAGCATCTTGTAAAGAGCTTAGCATAATAAATCGTTGATTTTGACTGTCATAATTTAGAGGTCTTTGCTAGATCTAGATGTAGTGTAGTAAGGTTAAATTTACCAACATATAATAGGAAATCCTTAGACTGAATCTGATTTTCTACCAATGATATCAGAATTGTCACAAGAACAAAAAAAGATAAAAAGTATTTTATCTTTAAAAACAGCTGTCTTTACCAACAGTAACAGTAACACTAAGTCAAAGCATATGTGGTTTCTTGGTGCCCATTGATTTTTGGTTGTCTACATAATGATTTAACTTGCTTAAATTTTGAAAAACTAAGGTTAATTTAAAAATAGCAAAGAAAGCTTATCGTTGTTTCCACCATGAAGAGATGCAGCACATTTTATTGTCATCGAGGAAATTAAAATATCCTCTGTGTATGTGAAGCAATGGGAGATTTGTAAAGAGGAGCCCACAGGAACACTTAATTTCAGAGCTGACTTTGATTAGTCACTAATTTTTCAGTTAACTTGGTAAGGCAAAACAACATATGCTTGAAAGTCTTTATATTCCTGCCTACAGGCTTGAAGTAGAAAGATACTTAATAGATGGCCACTTTGTCTGTCAGGGACTGAGCATCTAAATTTAGATGCTGATAAAAAATCCAGCAAGTTTTTATTACTGTTTGGAGTCAGGTAAAAAAAGCCAACACCTTTAAAAAAATATAATTGATAATACCAGCTGCATAAAGCTCTTCACAAGTTAAATATATACAAGAGAGGCTGTATTTTTGATGCACATTATCCAGTGAACCCTATTTCTTCTCCAACTAATATATGGGAAATCTGCAATTTAATACATCTGTGCCAGCTTCTTGTGACTTTACATTCTTTAAAAAATATGTGTTTTTCTGTGTTTTTTTCTTCTTATTTTTGCTGATGTAGGCAAGGTGCCTGTGGCTGTACAGAAAGATCTGTGTCTCTTGAGTTACTGCCTTGATGTGGCAGTTCAGGGCTTACCTTGACAATATTGCATCTTCAAAACAAGAATTGAGCTCTTCAGGGCTGTTACCTTAGGACTTGAGTCCTTGATACTACAATTATGCCATTGAATAATGTTATAAATCTGGCTTTTCTCCTTAGATGCCTGGATAACTGCAGATTTTAAGTCTTATGAGGGAAAAAACAACTTTACTTTGAATACACTCTTAGTTTTCACTTTTAAAACAGTGCTTTCCAATATCAACTCTCTGGCCAATTCAGATCAAGAAAATAATCAAAGAAAATGCAGTTACATTTTTAGGATGTTGAAATGTCTTGGATAAGTTATATACCTTGTAGAAAAGGGAAAGAGCAGATCTTATTTTGAAAGACACCAAGACAGAAATTAAAAACGTGTTCTGTGCACTGAATTGAGCAGAGTAATGCATTTTCTAGTTTATAATGAAATTTGAGCTGTATACACCATGATTTTTAAGTAAGTCAAGCCCAATCTAATGTGGCCAGAAGGCATGGTCTCTGGCTAGTTTCCAGTCAGGCTTCCCAGTTTTAGTACAGGCTTGCCAATAGATATTATTGAAGCAAATGCCCTGATATAGGGACTTTTTGTCCAGACTAGCTGGGATGTTTTCCTCCTTGAAAAATGGCAGTCTGATGGATCATTTAAAATGTGTGGTGCAGAGGAGATTCTGCAGCCCCACTGAAAATGAGAGAAGCATATTTCTCATTTCTGTGTTCTTTTCCTGCCTTCTTCCTTGTTCTGTAGTGGATCTAATCCATTGGTGTAAAATGAAGGATCTACATTGATTTCAGTGTTGTTTGGCTTACATCCCATATATCCACATTCCATTTTGCCTTCCATGAGTGTGAAACTGATGTTTTAGCAATACTGATGTGTTCATATAGTTAGGAAGTTGGCAACAATCTCTACCAAGTTTCAGAAAGCTCAAATGAAAGGTACTACATAACCTGCAGAGTGTTATTGTTTTAAGATTAATAATTAAGCCTTAATGAAAGCATTGATAGAGAGCTTTAAATGACTACTGTGAACTTGGTATTTTGAGTTATAATGAAATTATTACAATTGTATGTTTGAGTAAATTTTATCTACCCTTGTTTCTTTAGAAGAAGACTTACCAGTGCATCAAGTGTCAGATGGTTTTCTACAATGAGTGGGATATCCAAGTTCATGTTGCAAACCACATGATTGGTAAGTGAGCACTAAAATTTCTCAAAGACAAATAGCCATTTTTCTTACTCATTATCACCATTGTCTCTAAAATTAAACAGAGTTAAGGAGAAATTAATTGTGGATCCATCAATGATTAACCTAGGCATGATTGATTTTTTTATTCATATTATTAGACTTGATAAAGCATTAGCATATTTTATTTTCTGCAAGGGCTAGTTTAGACTTCTGCAGAGAATTATATATCCACTGCCAGTCAAAACACAGGTGATTAGCAAATTAAACTTCTAATCGTTTTTGCATTATTGAAAACAAACTAACAGGAATGGTTAATGAACTGGATGTTAGCTTTCCGTAGAGTTTTAGACAGGTTTTAATTTCAGAAGTTATTATGGTAATGACACTACTGTGTACTTCTCAAGCACCTCAGTACCAAAATCAAAACTAGTGAGTTTTTGTCATTAGGAAACATAAATAATTCAAATGGCCATAAAATAGTATTGTTTGTTATGTTTGAGCAGTCTGGAAAAAAATCCTGAGTGTATCTGTATACAATTAAATCCTATAAATTATTTGAAGAAGTAAGGAATTGTAGTATACAGTAATGAAATACACTCTTTAAGGTACAAGCATTTAAAAAAACATCTTTTAGAATTCCTGAATCCTGATGTTTACAAAGCTGTTACAGTTGTAAATGGGAATAAAACAAAAGCTGCTTTTTCTTTGATATTCATATTTTCCTATTATTTGCTGATTCCCCCAGGTTTACCCATAATGTTTTCAATTTGGTAACTACTCAGTAATAGCACTAAGAGTTCTATCAGCCAATTAAATTTATCAAGCACATCATTTGCTCACTAATAAGATAACATTGCTGGGATTGTCTCCTGGCTTTTTTTTTTTTTTTTTTTTCTGAATTTCGCTTTTCAAAACAGAGATGGATACCACTGATTTTTTTTTACTGCTCCTCTTACACTGGTTTTCTTGCTAAAATAGCAGAAAATCTTACAAAGCATAGACCAAAAAACATGGTAGAGAAGCTGGTAATTATTTATCCAACAGAAGAGAATTTGCTTGATTTTTCCACTTTCCAGTTTGGTGGTAATATTTTTTTTTTTCTTTCGAGGTAACATGCAGATTTCTTCCATGAACACTTAGCAATTTGGCTGCACTGTAAAAGAAAGTTATCTGCCAAAACTTAATGGCCTATTTCTGTGGGTACTTTATTTTAGTTGTTACACATTTAGAGCATAAACATTTTACATTTTTCATAAAAAATGAACAAATGGAAATGACAAACTGGTTTTGTAAAGGAGGCAAGCAATTTGCCACTTGGGTTAAGCCTTAGTTTTGATATCTTGTGGTTTTGGGTAGAAGATAATTTCAGCTGCTTCAGAGTATTCAATCCATGTCAGTAATGGAATTTAAAAGTAAGGTGCTACTAACAACAGAATTCACCATTTCTACTGTTTTATTTGAGTCCAGTGTTTGAAATGTTCCTAATTGTAGCATATAGTGATGCTGAAACTTGATGGGGAATATGGACACTTTATAAGGGATGATGCTGGAATTGATTATGTGTTTGCTTGCCACCCTCTTCCCAGTTGCCTCACAGTCTAAGAATAGGAGCTCACTTGTTTCATTAAATACTCATTTATTTTTCCCTCTATTTTCTGGATGAGTTTTATTAAAGAGTCAGAATGGGAGGAGCAAAATGGGGAGAGAGTCCGTAAAGCAGGACAAATCCATTTAGCTGACTTCAGCCTGCAGATCTGAAAAGACTTATTTTCTTAAACTGAGCTATTAACTGCCTGTGTTTAATTTCTTAAAGCTGGATGAGGTCGAATGAGAATCTTTTAAAAAAATATTTAATTGTTTTGTCTCTCTTCTATCTAATCATGCATGATATTACTTCATGACATAACCATAGCGACGCAGATTTAAACATGCTTAATATAAAATCTTCCCAGTGAAATAAAAGAGCTTGCAAAACATGCAGGGAGATTTGCCGGTCATGCGTGTGGTAATCTGTGTTCAGTGGAAGATTCTTATTTGCACTGCCAGACTTAACAGTGCAGCTCCTAATGATGTAGCCTTGATTAAGCAAATGCGAGGGGATTTTGTGTTGGGGTGGAGTGAAAGGAATATCAGCGATCTGGAGAGTTTTGAATGTGACCTCGGAATCGAAGCACAAGGAAAAATAATTTCTGATCTCCAATTCTGTTAGTCTTCTCACCACTAATTGGATTTTTTCCTTAGCTATCTTTCTAATTTCACTCTCCTCCCTCCCCTTTAATTTATATCACTGTTCACAGGCCTTTTTCCAAGACCACGTTCTGTCTAGAAAGAAAGGTTCAAGGGGTCACATCAAGCTGTTTTTAACCAGCCTCAGTTTATGTACATCTGTAGGTATTTTTACAGAATTTATACATAATACAGAAAACATGCACACAAACACATTTGTGTGAATATATATAATACATACCTGTAGTAACCTGTTGGAATCCATAAGGTTAGAGGATTTTTAAGAAATGGTTAAAAAAAAAAAGTATGTAGGCCTTAGATTGGAGGTTTGTTAGCATTGCAGAAAAGTTTCCCATGCAAGCAGAAAAGTTTCCCAAGCAGTAGATGTGACAAACAACAATAGGCCTCTGTAGAATTGGCTTTAAGATGGCAACAAGGTTATTTAATGTAAATCTTCAGAAGATTAGTATGAATAGAACTCTGTTCTTTGTCTCTTATGAACTAGTCTTTGTTTTAGCTACCATTACGTATGTTTTATAAGATTGGATAGAATGCTTGTCAATATGTGTTTTCTGTGTGTGATTGGCTGAAATCTAGACTGAAATGATTTTATGTATTTCTGTATGAGCTCCCTTGGAGGAGACAATTTTTGGGGTAGACCAGTGAGCTGTCATGTCTCCTTTTTGTATTCTGAGACTGATGTGCTAGAAATAAAAGCAAAAATCTCTTCACTAGTCTAGTTACAATGTTATCCATATTTAGATATTTTGCCGCAGCCTAGTAGGTTCCTTTTTTAAGACGTGAGTTCCTGACACAATTAGACTTATATCTACCCATCCCCCGCATCACCTACATGCATATCAATATGTAGATTGAGAAATATATCAGATTAAGCACTAGAGTGAATATTGGCTTGTTGACACAGCACATTAAGCAAACAAAAAAATATGGTTTCCTAAAGAGATTGGTCCCTCCCTTTTTTACATGTATCTGATAAAATGTGTCTTCTTGCCCTGATTTCCTAGTAGGGGATTGGCAGAACAGGGTGTAGTGTCTTTGATTTTTTGGGAAAGGGAAAGTAAGGAAGCTTCAGGAAGACACAGAGAAAGGAAAGAATTTAAATGCAAGAGAGGGGGAAGTTAATGTGGCAAGGCAGGAGTTACAAGTCAAATGGTGTGATAATCCCTAGATCAGATGTATGGGCAATAAATGCCTTCACAGAGATCATTGCATAGTGTCAGGAACTGTTATTTCCTCTCACAGTAAAACATTCCCATTGTCTGTGTTGTGGCTATTGATGGGTTTAGTGTCTTCTTACCTGAAGGACTCCACAATCATAATTCAGAGAAAAGAGAAAAGGGGAGGTACCTGGGACATGGGGCAAATGTGAAAGTGGAAAGTCATCTGCCAAACTCCACTCAGAAATGAGTGGGAACCGCTGATAGAGATAATGCTCAGCCAGCTGAGGGAAACAGTTGCTGCTCAACATCATGATGCAATCTGAAAGCCTGGAGAAGTTGATGGTGTCCCATCTAATCACTGTGCCCCTTGAACATGATCCTAATATGTAAACTGAGTTCATGTCACTAACATCCATAGAGAGAAGTTGCGTTATGGAAGGTCACTGAGGCAAAGCTATACTTATAAAACCCCAGTGTAAAACTTAGGCTTTTAAATAAGGCAACTGGAATTACTTTGTTGGCTAAAATAGCTCCACTGAGGGTAGGTATTTTTAGGTTGTATGTATGTGTGTGTTTTTGTCTAATCAAATATAATCTCAACTAGACATTTAGCAGGGGAAGAGGGATTAGAGGCTATTTGAAAAGCCTCTTACTCTTCTTTGTTAGGAGAGTATATAGCATTTTTTCAGATTTTATTACACATTTCAATCAATTCAACAAGAGGGATTATGCCACCTAATGGAAAATAAAATCTGCTGATGACCCAGTGGAGTGTAACCTTAAGTATCTTTGACAACAATGCAATTTACATTATACAAGTTATGTAATAAAAATATGTTGTAGGGGCAGCTTTCCTTTAGTAACTACAACTTTACTACTTCCAGAACTTTCCATTTTAGAACTGTTCTGCAGCATTTAATCCAGTCTTCCCAACATCCTCATGATGGGATGGTGCAATAAGCCTTTTCCTTTGAATGGATGAGGACAAAGAAGAATAGAAGTGGAATCCCTTGCTTGCATTAAGTGAACTAAAGTTTTACAGTTCTGACTGCCAGATCTGTCCGCACATTTCCAGACACTGTGTTTCATCCAGCAGAGCTTGTGTTAGCTTAAACTACACACTGAGCCAGGCTAGGCTAGGGGATGCTAGCAGACAGGAAGGCATAATGTAGGTTTTTGTAAATACATCCTGTGTTTTGGCATTATTTTGGACCTAGATGTAGGCATGTACTTTTGTTTGGATGACTGTAAGACCTATCTGTTGGTGTGTGTATTGAAATTTGTGAGTGAAACAGTTTCCAGCTTTTGGGTGGGAAACGAGGTTTCATATAGGTTTAGAAAGTGTTGGCATAAATGGTATTTCTTCATTTGTCTTTCTTCTACCTTTTCTATCTGGCTGGAATAGCACTTTTAGCAGCTTCTTTGAGAAAATTCTATTTCTGGGTACACAGTGTCTGTGGAAAAGAAGCGTTTGAGCATTCCTTTGTTTTCATCACATAGTTTACAGTTGGCATTTGACCTGAGAGAGTATGAAAAGAGTCTGCAATTGTTTGTGTTCTGTTTGATGCACTCTGCTGCTCCTCCTATTATTTTCACTGTTATTTTAAGCAGACATGCTAAACATTGTTTCATCTTCAACTGATTCCTTTACATCTGTAGTATCTGATGCAGTTCGGTGTAAATAGACTAAACAGGTGCTGCAGCAGTTGCCTAGGATTTTGAGCACATGCATATACAGCATGGCTCAGAATTGGGGGAGTTCAGGAGAGGAATTACTCCATATAAAATTATGGGGCTCAACTGCTGCTGTAGTGTAAATTTGTAAGTGCTCTGAGTAAAGCACTGTTAGGCGTGAGATAATGTAAAGAGATGACATTGCCAAGAACTATTTATGAAGAGCTTAATTTTTTTCACTCTGATAATTCTTGACCAATAATTACCAGCTTCTAATTATCTATTTTAGTTAGAAAGAAATTTCTATCACTATGGAGGTTGGCATTGCAACTAGCGCATAAATCCCCAAAGAGGTAAATGTGTTCCAAACAGCCACAAACAACTGTCTCATGAAACATAGTGAGCAAATTGCGAGCCGCTGGCTGTGCACAACAGAGCAGCACATTTACCATTGAGGACTGATCAGGCTGACAAAGAGAATGATAAAAGGGGAAACAGCCACAATCTTTGTAGTTTGCTGCTACTTTTGTTGATGGGGAAAACAAGCCCCAGTGTCATAGCAAGAACCACTGCCCCTCTGAACAGTTGGGGAGCAAAGGGGAAGGATTTGGTATCTTTTTGAAACCCTACTTTTGACAGTTTCTAAATATGTCATTTTTAATATGTAAACAGACTTTTCTTTTTTTAACCTTTTCAGTATCATATATAAAACCCATTTTGTGAAGTCTGTTGTGGAGGGTTTGTCTCTGAGTGAAGGATGTTATGTGACATTGAGCAGGAAAGCAGGTGTGAGCAGGAGGAGGAAGTGAAGGGAATGGAAAAAAAGGTACTGAGCACTAAAGTTAGAAAGCAAATGGGAAAACAGGATGAAACAATCCCGCAGCTGACTAGAGGAATTCTAGTTTACACCAGTAAATAAATACTTCATCAAATCCTAAATAACCAAATATATGCTGAAACAATTGGAGTTTAAAAAGAAGGGTATATAGAAAATGCAATCTAACATTTTAACTTCTCTGCAAAGAAATTTTACAGCTGTGTTTTAAAATAACAAGTAGTTTGTAACCATTAGAGGATGTAAAGACACATTTTGGTGCAACTCATGATTTCAATTTTTTCAGAGACAATGATATGTATAAATGCTTGTGTGTTGTGTGGATGTGCATGTTTGCGTTATGCATGTATTAACTGCATACATAATAAACCTATACAAATAAATCATCTTATTTGACTCACATTTGTGCAGTGTACATTATGGTACGTGTGGACAACATCACTGATGTCAAGACAAAGGAAACACCTCAATCAGCTTTCTGGAAATCAGCCCAAGATAATTCTTGTATGGTTGTAATAGCATGTGGCATTCACACATTCTATTATTTGTCTAATGCCTAAGGTCATTAAAACCCCATGATTTTCCTTTCACTTATGCAGAAAGCTGTGCTGAGCTACTAATACTTGTTGCACCACGTTGACCTCAAGTAATAAATCTTCAGAACGTCAGTTTGATCACTCTACAGTAAATCTGATATTGTAAAGTCCCTCTTAGCTGAGATTTGGAGAAAAAGGATCCAAAGATATAGATCTACATTCTAGAGGAGGAAGGAGGTGAAGACTTTCTTTTGTTAGTCTTTTTTCACTGCTTTTTGAGTAGCAAAAAATTTAAATTGTCAATTTATAATGAAGAGAGTAAATTATTTCCTCTTAACAACAGGAAATAATTTGAATGCCTGGGAATCTGCTGTTTACAGGTAGATCTGACAAGAAGTCATATAAAAGTTAGAGAAAACTTGGTCACCTTTTCTGCAAAATAAGGAGATGTAATTGAAATACCCAGGAAAAATCAGCATTTGCAGTTAAATATGAGAAAATGTAGGTTTATTTCATGAGGACCTGAGTTACAAAATAGGCAAAATCTGGGCTGTTTAATACTAACAGGAAGCTACTCTCCTGTGGGCAATGCTGGCTTATTTGAAAAGCCCATAAAGGGTTTCTGCATGGACCATACAAAAGGGATACTTTCTCTTTAATAGCCATCTGTACAGGAGAGATGAGAAGTGGGCCAGGTCATCTCTCCTCAGCTGTCATGATATTAACGTAGGTAATGGAGCAAGCTCTGCGTTCTGCTGGGTGTTGTTTTTCATAGATGTTCATCGATTTACACAGATAATTCTATTTATTTCTTAGAGTTGGTCCAAGCAAACCAGGCAGAATAACAAACACCAAAGCATTTCAAATGACTTTATCTTTGTTGTTTTGTAATGTAACTTTTGTCTAAAAAATGGTGTCACACCTACTGTGCAGATGGCTGCATGATTTGTAAACCAGCCAAAACATTTAAACAAATGTGTGATCTGGGGATAGATTAAATAAAGGATAAAATGGAGTGTGGACCACAAATTCTAATAATCAGATGATTTTAAGTTGTGTGTGGTGTGGAGCGATGGTAGCGGTGATAGCAGGGAACGCTTGCCAATGACAGCAAGGTGCCTTACAGATCTCAGGATGGAGCCTGTGGCCTAGTAGGCCTCAGTTTGAGAGCTGCACATTTGCTGTACAGCTGGCAGCTCTGTATGGGGACATCAGATAAAACTTATGTAAAATGAAGTGTTATTGCTTAGTATGAAATTGCGTGGGGAGGGAATTTGCAGACAGTAACTGAAAACAGGATTCATGGTACCAATGAAGCAGACTGTAAATATGAAGAGGCTTTAATTATCTGCGCAATTTAACAAAAAATTCAGGATGTATTCGGAAGTGGCAAAGGCAGCTGTACACACGTTCCAGCAACACCATTCGCTGGGCTGCAGGTTCTGTCTGTCACCTACTGGTGCAATGGGTGCCCCATCCCTGCCACCCCCTGCCCCCAGGTGCTGGCTTTCCCCACTGAGCTGCTCTGCTTGGAGCTGGCACTTCCTTTCTGGTGTTTGAAGCAGAAACAGATCCTTGCTTTTTGAAACAGCTTTCAGGAAAGGCTCTCCAGGCTTTTAAAATTACAAATGGTTCATCCAAGACACAATCTGCAAACAACCATGAATCCTTTTTTTTTTTTTGGGAGGGGGAGAGCAGGAGAGGAATGGGGGGGCTTTGAACCTTGGACTCAAAAATTTTAAGAAAATAAAATGCAATTGTTGTATTCTTAAATAATATTAACAGTAATACTCATAGTAATATTAATAATAATACTAAAAAGAGCATCTGAAAAATGTCCGTAATTCAGGCTGGAGTTCATCCTGTAAGGAAATGAGGCAAAGTGCATGGAAGCTTTAGATTTTCCTGCAAAAGTGCCTGTGGCATGAATAGCACTTGATGGACAGGATGCTATGGAAAAGCAGTGCCAGGCAGGATGAAAGTTGTTCCCTAGCCGATTCTCCTCCGAGCCATGGCTGTGATACGCTGTGCGTGTCAATACTTAGGCACCACAGGCTGAATTAATGGCAGGGTGTCAGCCTTCCTTTTGTTCTCTGCTGACCATTTGCACTGCGGGCTTGCTCGGGAGCCATAGCACCTTCCTTCGGCCGCGTTTGGCTGCCGGCACCGAGGGCAGCCTCCCCATCACCTTTCCAAACCACCCCTGCTCCGAGCATGGGAGCCTCCGATTCTTTCGGAGAGCTCATCCCAAGGCTTCTCCCCACGATGTAAACGTGAGAAGCACAACAAAAGAAGCCAATATGGAGAGTGGGTGTCGAGCTCGAGCCGCTCATATTGTTGCATTTGGTGAGCTGACGGGGTTTCGTAGGTCACCTTTAGAATTATGCCTATGACAGCAGTAGCTACCTGCCAAGATTGCAAGGTATCTCACAGCTCTCAGGATGGAGCCTGTGGCCTGGTAGGCCGCCGTTGGAGGGGCACACATTTGCTGTACAGCTGGCAGCACTGTATGGGGCAGCAGTGTGGGCTGTTAGGGAGCTGGAAAGGAGACAAGCATGAAATTTCCTCTAACCCCAACTCTGTTTTTCTGTACTGTTGGCTGCTTCTCAGTTCCTTGACAAAAAAACCAATCAGGCACCCTTTAATCCGCCTGTGATTACCAGTGGTATAAAAAGAGAAGCATAATGAGGAAAAATGCCTCGTTTTGTTGCCTTCAAAAGCCAACAAATTGGAGTTAACTTGACAGGAAGTGGCTTAATAATTAGATTATTTATTTATTCCTGACACATATCCCCCTGTTACTAGTCTCAGGAGATCCTGTAGATGGTACGATTTTCAAGCTGCCATTACTTCGCTGTCTTCTGTGAACAAAGAAGCTACTGTCTATCAGTCAATTAAATGCACTCTTTAAGCAGAGGCTGAGAAGTCCTCAATGGATAGAGCCCTGGGACACTGTGGCTGATGATTCCTTTCTCTGTACTGTACATCACACTCTCAACTACGGTCCCCACAGAGATGGAATAAAGTCATGCATTAAAATATCACTTGTTGATTTGTTTGCTAATGAAGAGCCATTGAAATGTTTGTGTGTTTCTGTGGCAAAATTGTTGATAAAAGGACTACTTGCTTGCATATCTTACTTCATCTTCAGGAAGTGCTTATTTAAGACTTACTAAAATTAAAGTCAACAAATTAGGGAAAAAACAGAGAGATGGATAATATTGGTTTACTTGCAATTCACATCAATGTAAATAACACTGAGGACAGCAAGAAGAGAGAAAGGGGAATAATAGTACTTCAACCATGTCTGTTATCATTTTCTTCATTAGTAAGAATAAAAATCCCTGATCTTTTTTTTCTAGTACAGTAGTGAGCACCCATTTCAAATAATAAAAATGCTAAAGTATCCATTTTAAAATTAACCTGGACATGTAAGAAAAGGGGGAGGAATTGGGGGGGGGGGGGAGTGTGGGGTTTTTTTAATGAAAAATGTGAAACTTTTTTCTGTTCTCTGCATTTCTTTAAATATGCCAAGTTAGCAAAAGCTTCCATTATTTAGGGATTATCTGTGTGCAGCAAGTTAGCCTCTTAGCTGAGAAAGGTACAACCATGCCAAGACAGTTACTAATGCTGGTTAAGGGTGCATGCTTAATACAAAATCACCAAAGTTATTTGAAGCTGGGGCTAAATAATACTCCCTGTCATCCCCCCCACCACCCACCCCTATCTACCCATCGGGCTTCTTAATGGGATTTCATCATCTCTGCCCTTCCACCACGCTTCTTCTACCTACTGATAGCTCAAGTCAACAAAGTGGATGGGTGTGGACCACATTTTGTGCTCTGGGCAGGACAGAGGGAATTTGGGTTTGGTTTTTTTTATTTTACAGAAGTTGATATATATGTATATCTGTCTTCACACTGAAAATTAGTAATTGGCAACCTCCCTCTAAAGCTGATGCAGGTCTTATGCTGCTCATATTAATGAGCTATATTTGCTCTGAAGAAGTACAGATAGTGCTGTAGCAGTTCTCCAGTAACCTAGCTCTGTTCTGAACTTAGCATCTGTGTGACCATTTGCACCTACATATAGCGCCTCTAAGTGCTATTATACCCACACACACATATATGTATGTATATTTATTTTGTATATAGAGAGTCACTGCTTCTATGATTATTGTTTTCAATGAACTTAACAACAAGCTATAGGGAATTAATTCACACCAGCCTCAATTGGAGTGTTTCTTATTCCTATCCTGTTATTCCAACTCATTTTATTAGAAAAAGCTTAGATACTCAGAGGTGTTCTATAATAGAAAATGAATTTGAAACCCATTCATTAATTGGTGATTAATACATTTCAGGATTAGTTTAAGCAAGGCCCTACCTCCTGCCCAGTCAAGTATGGTCTGGTTAATATCCAATTATCTGCACCTTCGTACTTATTATGTCTTAATATTTCGGATATGATAACCAGAAACTTGAGAGTAATGCTAATGAGGAGCATAGAACAGGAATTAACTGGTGACACTCTCAATGATCCTTCCTGAGGAAAGTAACTCCTTCAATCTCCTCAGCACAGTGGCTGAGCTACCACCCCACTTTCCATAAGCACTGCTTTCAATTCAGCCCTTATGGGAGCTTAGAATTATATTTTTGTTAAAATTCTTCTTTTTGCATGCCTCACAGACCATCTATGGCCAAAAGATACGCTGCACATCCTGTTTCACTTGTAGAGTTACTTTCTTTAAGAGGAGCCGGTAGAAAATCAGCAGTAAAGTAAAACAGTGATACCTACTTTAAAGAAAAGCTATTTTGCAATTGAATGCACCCTTTTCTATACATGGGTGTATGTACGTGTATATTTAAACTGAACTAGATATCATGTCCTTCAGCTTGTAAGACTGGTGCTTCAGCAACCAGCAAACTAGATAGACACATCTGTTAAATAGAAAAATTAAAATCCCCTGATTCATAAATGTGAAACGTAAATATTCCCAAATTAAAACTTTTCATGCACAAAATTGTCAGGCCCTTAGCATTCAATCTCAGGATTCTAGGCTGTGCAGAAATTATTATATATCCTTCTAGTGAAACGTGCAAATAAAACCATTGCAGCAATGTATCGTTTCTTCATCAGAAATGAGTAATTCTGTCATGTGGCCTGAAACTAACATACCTATAGAGGTAATTTCAATATATAGAAAGAAAGGAAGAAGAAACATTCCTTTTTGTAAATTTTCTTTTTCTTAACTAAGCTGCTGTTTGAATATGTTGTGCAACTCAGGACATTATAAGAAGCGCCAGAGGAAATGAAGCAGTGGGCAGAATGAAGGCAACCTGCTCAAAAGTGCAAAGCTACATTGCACATTATTTTTATTACATGAATATAATCTGATAGTTATGGTACTTATCCAAGAGACTTTACAGAATATGCTATTCACAGTATATTGGACAAAGCTTAGTTCAAAACACTGCCTTATTCACTGTGTTTATGATGAAAGGTGCCAGCCTCATGTTTAGATTAGACTGAATGATAAAAGGAATAGTGTATTTGTGTAATCAAAAACAATCATAAGGCACATGTGCAGTGGCCAGAGTTAAGGATATGCCTGTAACATCCTGTTTTGGCTTTCATTTTCCAGTGCCTAGCTACACAATTCAGATTTTCTCTCACACAGAACTTTATTAGTGTTGAAGTTCAGGACCTCAGCAGTATATTCTTAATATCTAGCTGTTTGGCTAGGCACCCTTTTTCCCAACCCTCTCACAGACAACCTTCACAATGAACCCACTGTGCTTCTGGCTTCATTGCTTTTCATTGCACACCTATGCAAGTGCCAAGACATTGGATAACAGTGCAAAAAAATCCTCCACACCCCCCCCCACCAAGTCCCCAGATGAGACTCCTGCAGAGCACTGTGTAATTTATTGAATAGCTTGGGAGATGTTGATGTTTACTACCTCGTTCAATTAGACATTCAGAGGCAATGCAGCCCTCCGTTTCCTTCAAAGTTTGGTTAAAAAGCCTAACCCAAATATCACTTAGTGCAAAGTGTGATTTGCAAACTGTCATAACATGATGAAATCAAAACCAATTTTCACCAGAGCAGTTAAATACTCATCTCTTCAGATGAGTGACATTTCCCTGCCAAATTTGAACTTTTAACCCACACTGCTCCTTGTATGCTGTTACTCTTCAAGTCTGACTTAACAGGGATGTTATTCTTAAAATCTTTTGATAAAAATATAGCTGAGCTTAAAAAAAGGAAGACTCAAATGAAAACAATAGAGAAATAAAAAGAAATAAATGAAAAATGAAATAAATAGGCTTGGGCAGAGAGCTAGTCTAGAAAACTTAATCTTAGGGATACTTCTTAATAATAGCAAAATTCTCTACTTTTACCTGCTTCTGCATTTGCATTAGTGATGGAGTATGCCTAGCAGTGCAGACCAGAATTGTACCGCCAGGAAAAATCCTTCATGGTGGTGCATGGGAATAAATTAGGTGACAGAAAATAGGACTCTAATTTCTATGATATGTCACCTAGGTTATCGTATTTTACATCAGCTGCCGCTTTTGTGCTGCATGTGCATCTCTTTCAAGCCTTGTGATAGGTCCTCCAGGCCAGTCTTTCTGTGGGCTGCTAATTTTCTTTGTCTCCTTCAAGCTAAAGCTTCAGCAGGAGAAGGTTCCTTCTCTGACAAGAGAAACACTCATCACAGTTCAGCTAGCCTTTTTTTCTTAAACATGTCCTTCTCATTCATCTCCTTAAAAGCAGATTTAGAAGGCTCTTTGACTCTAGCCGTTATGTGTCACAAATACAGTTAACTTTTCATAGTATTATATAGTCCCTTTCTCTCCTCTTGCTTTATGGCATTCTCATTTTATGTTTGGAGGGGAATTCCTCTTTTTTTCTAAGTATTGCTTTCACATCTTTTCTTGACAGGCTACAAAGACAATTTTCATTTCAATGTGTCAAAATGGGAGTCAAAATGGGTTCAAGTCTGTGGTGATTCCAGCATTCCTGATGGCTTCTTTGCTAGCCTAGAACAAGTCACTGAAATGTGAAATGGAGACAGTACTTAGCCACAGAGTTTTTTTTCAAGACAAATTAGTTAATGTACATTCCAGAAGGAAAAGTACTATAATGCTGTAAATAGCAAGCCATTAAATCATTTTTGTTTTTTATTATCTCTTGGCTAATGGGGAATTCTGCTGCTTGCCTTAGAGCTCCCAAATTTGGTTCATATTTCCTATCCATTTCTGAGTGCAATTTAAAGAAAAATTGTTCCTCTTTTACTGTATCATCCCTCCTCACAGATGCTGTCCAGCTGATATCTGTTCTTGACATCACCTGCTCTACACAACAAAAATTGTCCTTCATTTTTTCCCCAGTCAGAACCAGCTAACAGGAAGAGAGTTAACAGAAATTGTGATGGCTTCCATGAATCAGTAACATTGTCTTACTGCTATTCAGAATTTTTCCTTTGTCACTGCAATTCTGAAAGTTGCTTCAAAGTCCTTCTACTCTGCAGGTGCTGTACCCTGCACAAATCTCTTCCTCAATTCCTATATATTCTCCTATCATATAAAAATTATTCTTTTCTCCCTTACCTAAATCAGTTGGTTTTCTTTGTCTTTCTTGGCTGCCGTTAATTTGCTAGTAGATATAGCTGTGCTTTTGTAATGAGTTTGAGGGTTCACGTTATAAAATGTATTGTCAGTCTTTAGCTTCAATCTCTTATTGTGGCGTTCAGCTAAGTCTTGTAAAAATGACACACTTGTGCACCTTCAGGAGAGTTTTAATTTTTCAGTATTCTCTGCTGAAATTACTTTTTTTTTAATCTATGGTTGTGATTCAGTACCAGATATGGCTGGCACCACAGATCCTGTAGCTTTAAATAGTGTGCCTTAATATTGCCCCCTTTGTATGCTGTATTATAATGAAGCAACATCACTAAATTGCAGTGAAGGGTGATTGTTGCACGGGGATGACTACTACACCTTGGGGTCTATTTGCACCAGATTATTTCTTTATTGTTGTTATTACAACCTATCTTCTTTACTCTCTGGATACCAAACTTGCTGTTGGACATCCATGTAGCACGGGGGATCTTTAAAAACATTTTGGACAACAATTTGTCTCTTAGGTACACACCAATGACTGTTCAATTCCAGGCTCTGGTATCCTGTGTGGCTTTGCAATACTCGGTCTGTTCACATGACTTGCAGTGTTCTTCATGATTTGCTCTTAAAAAGAATTAGTTTGTTGTTGATAGAAGTGACAGACCTTTCTTGCTAACCAATTTCAGACAGGAGCAATACTAGATTTATAACAAGTGGAACATGCTTTTTACCTTCCTGCTATTCCCCATACATTTTACAACACAGAAGAGTGTAAGAATGATTTTGCTAGAGCTGTTTCCTTTCCTTTTGGCACTGTGTTCACATTCAAAGAAAGAATTATAGCAGTGGTGTCAGTTTATCATCCAGTGCCATGACCACAAGGAACCTTCTGCAAAATTCATTTCACTCAAGTAAGAAAAATTATTATTATTGTGAGGATACAAATATTTTAATAAAGACTTTCTTTTCAAAAATCTTTTCAACCTACAAGGATAATGTTTAAACAGTGGTTTCAGCAAGGTAAGAGTGCAGATTTCTGCGTTAGTTATACAAGAAGGAGCTTTCATCCATGCAGGCAAATTTTAACTGATTTGCCAGATGATAAAGTGTAGGATAATAATTTATTTTGTATATGTGGAGGTGAAGGAATTGTCTTGTGTTCTACAGCCACAGGGCAGCTCAGGAGACCACCGCTGACACATTTACTGGAGGTACAAAGAACCATTGTCCACTCCCACATGGCCTCATTGCCTGATCACTTTTGATACATCGGGTAGCAACCTTCCTGCCCCCCCTCCCAAGGCAGCCTGGGGATTCAACATCCCCTGCTAGTGCTCTGCTGAGGGGTGGATCTAGAATCTACAGCCCTTTGCATGGCTTGCACCATACCAGGGCTCCCAGATGTGCTGGCCTGTGGCTCTTCTGTCTGCATTCTTTGGTGCTGTCCTTGCCAGGACTGTTGACCAAAAAAAAGTGTCCCAAAGCATGAGTTTCACAAGGTTCACAAGCTCTCTTCTGTGTACCTGTGCCTGTCACACTGAGGAAAAGTTGTAAATGGACTTGCATGGCATCACACTACATCTGGAATTGTAATGAAAAGGTCTCATCCTGAAAACATGCAGCTGTGCGTACGATTTTATTCACATGAATGAATGTCTCAAGCTTCCTTTTATACAGGAATAAGGCTGTATATGATCTCAAGTGTTTGTAAGATTGGAGCCTAAATTGCCATTCCGGGTGGTACTTTAACAACACGTTCTAAATGTGGAAAAAAATATGTGTCTTCTGTAATGAAGTCATCATCCCATTAAAACATCTTTTTTCCCTCAGTGATACCAAACACGAATTTTGAGCTGTAATTTGGACTTTTTCCATCCTTATGAAGATAGCCCCTTTTTCTCATTGCAAGGCAGCTTTTTGTTTTTTCAGTTTCTTTTTTAGTTTAATACTGTAGCTGGGTAGCATTCCCATTTAAATCCGGAATTAGATCTGACACACCTTGCATTGAACTATCAATTCTTTTAAAACTGACGCCAGTTCCACACTCCTTGGTCGTACAAAGTTCCGATTATGGGCCAGAGAGCATTGATTTTTAGCTGTCATTTCTAGCACACACACTGTAGAACTGAAATTTAAACCTTAATCCACTCTATAATACAATTAATTTTTAATGTGCAGTAATACTAATTGAAATAGCCTGAATTTAGTAAGTCACCACAAGACATTTTCAAAAGGAGTAGTCTCCACTGAGAGCTGGAAGGACAGATAATCATTGTTACAGTGTTTACAGAATAAATGCACACTCTGCAGGCAATTCCATGCCAAGAGATTTTTCCATGTTAGTTTATATTAATATATTTCATTGTAGATTCAAATCTTTTTTCAGTGATTTCTACCGAAATGCATCTGTTGTTGTGAAGCAAGTTATTTTGATTCTGTTTTAATGGCAATGTTTATTTTTGTAGATCATTTTCTGTCTTACAGCACTTTTTTAACACAACTGTCATTGTATTATGTAATTATCAAATACATTGTGATGTTCAGAGAAACTAATTCAATTTTCTACCTATAAAATGGTCAGCCATGCAGTTTCTATGTATGATAAACCAAAGCTGCATGTTCTCTACCTGACTCTTTTTTCCCTTAGGTTTGCCTTTCATATAAGCAATATATCTTGTGCCATCCTGATTTCACTGCATCACTTTTAATTTTCAGATGTGATCTTTTCAGATGTGATGTCTTCAGATGTTTTAGTGGGGAGGATGGAGAGGGGATTTAACTGCAGAGGAACAGATCTTATGCAATTAACCAAGGAGGGATTTAATCATTTGTATAATAGCAAGATGCCATTTATCTGATAAGGAGTATTTCTTAGAATGCTTCAGTTCTTCTGATGAATGGGCTCGTACAGTGTTCAAAGTGAGCACCAATGCTAAGTGAAAAGAAATGTCATGTGCTTTACATCACCCTTTCATGGCTTTCACATTACAGTATTTAATAAGCCAATAGTGCTGTTAAATATTTAGCAAATGTTCCCTCAAAACTGTGCCATATATTCAAATGGGATTTTGAAACATTTTACAGCACATAAGTAAAAATTATGGTTTAGTTCTTGAAATGGTCGAAACATGGCATATTTCCTAAGGGAAGTGCAGGACAACATGGCATAAATACATTCAGTAGATTTCACACCAACAGAACATCAGCATTGATTCCCATTTTTCGGATTAAGGATTCAAACTGACTCCCATTTTGTTAGAAGAAAGCTGCACTAAGTTTATTTGCATGGTATTAAAACAGCATTATAATGTTTAGTAAAAACCCTGTGACTCACAGGGTGGCATTTTAAAGGCAGCCTTACCAGTACATAGTCCTTAACAATTTATATTTTCTGAGTTGTGGGTGAGAGAAAAACAGAGGTCAAGTTGTTGCCCTCTTCTGCGGGTAACAGTTCATCACTAGGTAGTACTTTCAGGTTCTGTAGTAGGCAAAATAGAGATTTAATAACATAGCTGCTGCATGATGTTTTTAATCAAACAATAATAAATCACTAGAAACCCTGTCTTCTTTGACAAACGTCTGCAAGTTTCAGATCCTTGTTGTGTGCTAATTAATCCTCAGTAAGTACTTGTATAATAATTAAATGTCTTGCACTTATAGAACTGCAAAGCCTATTTATACTGTTTAAGTTTCTTGTTATCTTTGAAAGATATGTGGGTTACATATGTGTTGCAATGGATATTCTTCTGTTTCTTGGGATAATTCCCAGATATTTGCCCCTGTCCATGTGTAAGAGGAAGCTGCAAAGGTTGGGCAAGGCTGTCTGGCTGTTAAATCAGTGTGTTTGCTGCTGCTGCTGCCCAGCTGCACATGTTCCTGCCCCATGCAGAGGCAGCACAGTGCTTCTGCTGCTTGCACTGACAGGGACGGGACAGCTTTGCAGGTGCTCAGCTGCCTGGATTGAAGCTCCCACTGCTGTTTCCTTGCGATATCTCCAGTCCTCCCATTCCTGCTTAGTGTCTGAGCTCTGTGCACATATTTGGGCCCACTGAAGAACTATAATTTCACATGTTCCTATAAAGAATAAAGGCTTATATTGGTGGGTGAGGGACATATTTAGTGTGGCACATAGTTTAACTCCTGAAGGTGAAAAGCAGTGTTCTTCTGCAAAGGTTATTTTCTATGTGGATGAATATGAATATTTTTTAATTTTCAGTTTGTATCAGGCACCTTCTTTTTAATATTGCAAAATATTACTCACTTGGGAAGAAATGCCAGTGTAGCCTGTTTGAAAATTATTTGAGTCTTCTTTAAAACATTGGATTTTTCTTGAGAAATCATGTTCATATGCATGGCATATTTTTTTAAGTGTTCAAAAAATTAAGGTGTTAATTGCATGCATGTGCGTGAATATATGGAAAGGTCTATATAGTTATATAGGGTAGACATACTTAATATGCATAGCTTGATGTATCTTGACCTCAGGTTACAAGAGTAGAAAATCCCATTTTCCAGCTTGTTTCAAATGTAGTAAAAATGCTGCTTCAGTTGCTTTATGCTACTCACATTGGGAAAGGTGCTTATACTGTGATAATTATCATCAAGGAATATTAATGCGTTCAGCATTTGTAACCCAAAAACTCATTATAGCTTAAGCTGTGCATCATCTGTGAAGAGAGAACTTTGCCAGAATTCGCTCTTCACAGGGGTTGCCTCCTGCTTGTGATGGAGTGGTCAGAGTATTGGAAGAGGTCACTCAGGCTATTTTTGAAAGCTCGAGTTTTGCAATTTTTGATTCACTGCCTTCTGTCTAAGTAGCTTAGCATTCTTCCCCCACCCTCCAAAAAAAAAAAAAAAAAATCCTATTTCTAATTGAATGCCTGGTGAAGTGCATAAAGCTAAAAGATTGCATCTCATTATGCACCAGAGGCTAAAGGTGTAGACATAAATATTACACATCAAGGTCACAGAGATTTTGGAGTCCGTATTCTATCACCATACATGGGATTTGAACGAGCACCACTGTCACTCATGCTAATGGGAACTAGTTGTTCTAATTCTGTGATCTTTGATAAGAATCTGGTTTCTTACTTGTGTAAAACTTTTGCTGCTTTTGGTAGCAACTTCCACTTCAGTATTTATGTATTCTGGGACCATGTCTTGATTCCTTAATGCTATTTCACCATGAGAATGAGATTTATCATTTTTACACCGCTCTTGTCTTCCAAGCTCCTAAACCCACAGTTTAACAGCCTTCACATTTCTAAAGTATGTTTGAGCAGTCTGTTCAAAGCATCAGAGCCCAATTCTTTCCTCACTCAATTTTCACACCAATGTCCCCCAGTTGATTGAGCTGATTTATATTGATGTTGTTGAGAGGAGGTTCAGTCCTTAGGCTTATTTTGTGTTTTCGTTAGTACATCTTGTTGTGAGAGTCTATATGTGCTTATACATTATGCTACCCAAATGGTAGTAGAATGGTTAGAGAATAAGATGGCTGAAGTATCTAAAAATAAATAACTCTCTGCAATAAAATATTTCTTTTTTGTTGACTTGTAATTGAAATCTTCATTTCAACTAAGCAGATGAATATGATGCTTCCACCCTTGGTTATGGAGACAGTAGTAGTGCCAAAATTGTGTTGTTCAGTACTTGTTGCTGGAATTTTTAATATGGCTTGGTTTTATTATTTTTTCTTCCCAATGCTGATACAATGTTTGTCATTTCTCACTCTTAATACTGCCACATATTGCATGTTATAGTTTGCTTTATATTAGGCAGAGAAAGCTGGCTTTTGTGCACTGCTTTGTTTCTGAGGTCAGGATGTGAACCTGGCCTTGCTCCTGAGAGGACTAGAAAAATCTATTTCATAACTTTCTGCAGGCCTCAAAGAAGGCTAAGAAAACAAAACAAAACAAAAAACCCACAAAACCCACAGGCTTAGTTTAGACCTGGTGAAGAGTTAGATTCATCAAGAGGAAAGCTTGCAGCTGATCAGCTTTTCTTGTCATAAAGAGTCCCTGCTGTCAGTGCACACTCCACTGATGTAGCAAAGCTTTGGGGAGCCTTGTGAGTCTTTTCAACACCCACGTATTTGTGCAGAAATACCTGACTTGATAATATAGAAAGAATCTGCTGAAGTAAGAAATTGCTTGCCTATTAAATCACCAAAATGAAGGGCTCAAAAAAGAGGTAAACACAGTCCTCACGAGCTGAGTATGCGTATTACAGGCTTGCCCGGTTCAGTTATGGGGCATAACTTTGGTTTGTGCAGCAGAGTGCTAATGCCTTGTAATGAATGGCTGTCTTAAACCAAGGAGAGATTCTCAGCGGGTGACAACACGGTTGATGGGAAATAATATGGTACCATATCTGCTATGTGAATGTAAACTTAATAATCGCTATGAATTTTGAGTAACCCTGCTTCCCTTCCAAGGAAACATTATGAAAAGATTGCTTCCAAATCCTTCTGATTCTGTTCTTGAGATAGATGCCTTAGTCTTTACCTTGAAGCCCTGGAAATGAATGTATGCTCTTTGCAAGAGATAAGGGTGTAAACTTTCAAAGGAGTAAATTGCATTTCCATGTTTAAGCTCACCATTTGCACTTCATGTGGTGAAGGCCAGATGTGAGGAATTACTTTTCAACATTATTTCTCCATCTTCTGTATCTCAAGACTTCTGAGTTATTATGCTAAAATGTTCTATTACATGTAATAAAGAAATGTTGGAAAACTAGAAATAGAGCAAGATTGCCTCCATCGATTTGGCTGCACTTGGATTGCTCCAGCTACATCTTAAACCACAAAACAGATCATCTTTGTGCAACATAATAATGTTGCTGAAAAAAACAAACAATCTGCATTTGCTGATGGCATGAAAAATGAAACCATTTTCCAGTTTTAACAGTTCCTCCTTTTAGAAAGGGAATCGGAAGGCAAAGTGCTGGGATTGTTCCTTATCCCTATTACACCAACACAGGGAGCTACCAAGTAGGTGATTACAATGAAATGTGAGCAAATGCTTATGAAAAAGCAAATGAAATCAGAATTAGGGCCAGCAATTTTTTAAGTGTTAATATTCACTCCATGCTTATTTAATTTTTTTTTCAATTTTTTGTCTGTTTGTCAAAATTCCTATTAGCGTACTGTGAAACACAGGGAGTAAGCATGGACATAGCATCTGCTTTTCAGCCAGACCCTCAAAATACTTCCACAATTTTTAAATTCATCTGGATCCTATTTCATGCATAAGGCTTTTATTTTGTAGGATTAAAAATCTTGAACTATCTCAATTTTTAAAAACAATAAGCTCTCTATATTAAAAAAACCCACAGCAACATGCTTTTCTATATGATTTATTTTATACAAATCCAAAAGCTCAGAGATTTATTGTATGTATAAACTCAAAATGGAGAAGATTAGATATTGTAGCATGATGTTCAAAGGAGAGCTATTGGAATGGTAGAATTCTTGGCTTGGCTCCCTCTTCAGATGTAAT
>NW_026535820.1:16585000-16587500 GCF_028551555.1 Melozone crissalis
GGAGAACAAATGGAGACCTACAGATGCCTTCAGTTTAGATCTCATTTGCTACCTGACCAGAGTGGGCAGAGGTGAAAGGTCAGAATATAATTTGCTGAGCCTCACTGCCTGTGTTGATCTTGGAGGTGGAGTGATTGTCACAAAGGCTCATTGAGACTGTGTCACAAAGACTCATTGATACTAAAACATAAAATATAGTAGAATGTGTTTTTATATTTATTTATTCATACTGTTCACTGAAGACTTTGGGAAAATTAATTCCAGAGAGGTAGCAGTGTCAGTGGGCTTCTCCTGCTTCACCTTAAATTTGCTCACTGGATTTTTAAGATCAGTACTTATGGTGGGTGTTAAGGCTGCTTCAACAGGTTACAAAAGTGAAATATTTTGGGTTGTGCAAGCTAATCTCAGCAAAGCAATGTTGCTTACAGTCTTAGGGGATGCATATTCCTCACAAATGTCAAAAGGAAAACATATTCTACCTAATTTTCAGGTGACTTTTTACTAACAGTACGCTATAACAGGTTGATCTGCAAATAATACATTTATGTTATGTTACTGAAATAGATTAAAGATTTATTTGGGAAAAGAATGTAATAGAAAATTCTGATGGCGTAAAGCGTTCTGCTTGGACTTTGTGTTTCCTATTCTTTTCTTATTCTCCTTCATGGTTTTTCCACTCTTGTTTGGCTAGGTTCAGGGTGTCCACTTATCTCCACTTTTCTACAAGTTAATCAGAAGGTTAAAAAAAAAAGAAAAATCAGTAACATCCTGGTCTATCATTAACCCCTTTTTCACCCACTAACTTACCATAACAAACACATCCAGCAAGCAGCACAGCACAGCAGTGCTTCACAGGACTTAGCTCCTGTCCATCCCTTTGTGTGGTTGGCTCACTGCATTCTCAGATAGGTCAGTAGTGGAGCAGAAATATAAAATGCATTGGCCCAAGACTCTGTGCCTTGAAGCTGCTGAAAACTTCAGTTCTAAAACCACACATGTGTGTGCAGGGGTTTAGCAGCGTAACAGCTTGCAAGATCAAGGCCCAAAGTGGGGAGAACCCCATGTGACAGCATTCATTGAGCAGAGAGTCACACTGCTGAGGTTAAAAAAAAGGGCTTGTAACTGCATTATGAAATATCTCCTGTGAGCTTACAAAGTGGGGTAAAGGATAGTAGAGCACTGAATTCAAAAAAAGAAAAAAAAACCTCAAACCAAAAAAACCAACAAAGTTTCAAAGGAACGTTGGGAATTTTTTTTTTTTTTCTTCTTAAAAAATACATTGTGAGGACAGAAAAATGAGAACTGTAACTTATGGAAAAAAGTCTGAGTGGGGATTTAAGAGAGATGGATTATATTCCTAAAAGGAAATAGGTTTGATGCCAGTCAGCTTTTTGAAGTAGTAAGTAATTTGAAAACAAAGGCTTCGTGACTGAGGCTGTGACTGGACTACAGCAGACAAACAGTTTAGGAGAGAATATTTTTTATGAAAAAGGGCGGATGGAATATGGAGCTTTCTGCCAAAGTCAGCAGTGGAAATAAGCAGAGGGAGTTGGACACATTTTTGGAAAAGAAGGGAGCACTGGGGTACTGCCACAAGCTATGCTGCGGGAGCCAAGGTTAGGAAATGTAGTTCAATTTGTGCATGCTCTGTTTATAGCAGAAATATGGAGCCTTCATAAGTTTTTCACCTGGCCTTTCATTTTTCCATATATGCCAGCATACTCTTGCTGCTGCATATTAACAAAATATTTATTTAATCTTGCTTCTTTTTAGACAGTAGTGTGCAGCAGCATCTGTGAGAGCAAGGTAAAACATAATGTTTCAGTTACTACTGTGTAGTATTCAGAAAAATTGTTAGCTGTATGAGATTGATGGCTAGAATTAATTTTTTTGTACATTAAGGTGTAACAGCTTGGTAGTAAATGCCATCAAAACCCACTGTTGCAAGAATGCCAGTGTTGTTCTTTCTTCATTTTCACGTTAGATTTAATTATTTGCTGGATTTTAATACTCGTTGGTCATTCTTAACATCATTGAATTAACACTGAACCCTATTTTGGTAAAAAGCCTTATGGTGCCCCACTTTATTATAATAGTGCAATACAGATTAAAATTGCATCTGTTAAGATTACATTGTGTGTTTGGATTATGGGAGGCAGAAGCACAATAATCTCTGCTGAATAAAACTATTGAAGCCAATAACCTGTAACCAATCACATAGTTCTTCTGTTGAAAAATGTGAGCTAGAAAGGATTACATCTTGGAAAAGATCATAAATCTGTCACCACTAATGTAATCTTCACAGGAGCTTTGTAACCAGTTAGCGACTAAAAGAGATCATTACTTCTTTTGCTATAATTACAATCATAACACATATTTGATATTTTATAACTTTCTTTGTTCAGCAGCAAATGCATTATAAAGTGTACAGCATTAATAAATAGAGGCATAATGAATGTGACTAATTGATTTTGGCAGTCAAAGACTGGCATACTTTTTA